>NW_017307584.1:442682-451983 GCF_000935625.1 Nanorana parkeri | reverse complement strand
TTATCCTTTGTTTGCGAAAATTTCAGGCCCCCCCCCCCTCCCTGGTGACCGCAATGTCTGGGCTAGCCATGTCTTGTGATAGTTGAATATTTAAACTCCCCCGGGGGATTCAGACTTGCTGTTATTTCACATTCTTTCATTTTACTAATGTTGCACGGGGCCATACATTCACATGTCATACAAATAACTTCTCATCCACGGGGGGGCGCTCTGTAGGTTGATACCTGCATTCTATCGGTACATATAATATACAGGTACTATAGGCTACTCAACTGCATACAAAGGTGGAATGTCTTGCTGGTAAAGAAACGGCTTATAGCAATAGAAAGGAAGGGGGCTAGGTTGTGTTATTTGGGTAACTTTGGTCCTTTGTCATATTTAGGAGTCCCGGAGATTTAAATCGCTCATTAAGACTGGCCATACAGGTCATTTTTGCTATGGTCATCATTGCCTGTGATCGGCCAGCTACTAGGCGCTAACAATTGCTAGGCACAGGCCACGACAAAGTGTAATAGGAGCGATCGATCACCCAAATTTGTAGCACTGCGTTACTAATAGTGATTATATCAAGGATGTCACCAGCACACCGAGCTGTTGTGTTCAACAAATGTTCATTTTAAAGGAGAACTATGGGGTCAGTGTTTTTCCCCATAGTTCTCTTTAGGGTAACGGAAGGACACAAACTAGCGTCCTCCGGTCACCCTAAGCTCAGTATATAGCGGGAGCTACAGCTCCCTATATACTGAGACGCCGCAGGCGGGACGGATCCCGACATGGACGTCGGGATCCGCCCAGCTGCGTGAGTGACATCACTCCTCTCCATTGCTGCCTATGTGTAGCAGTGGCTATTGATTAGTAACTGGGGATCACAGGAGATGATCTCTATAGCCAAATAGCACCCATGTGCCCACAACCCAACCTACATTTCTGGTGGGCCCATCGCCTGAGATGTCCCCTGGGGTATGCTCGATAAAAGTTACATTTAGGAATTGTGTGGCTAAGGTGTCAAATATTTCATTTTTATTTGAATGATATTTAATGGGCCCCAGAAGCTAAAGCTGCTGATGTTCTTTGCCTCTCGGCAAAGTGTCTCAGCCTCCCGAATCACCCAATCCTTAAATCTAAACTCCGGACACAAACTGTTTCATTTCTAAGGATATAAATTCACTTTGTGTGCACCAAATTCCTTTACCAACTCAAGTATTACTTTATAAAAGTGGCAGTGACATCATCACTGTGCTGTACATAGCCTGTGCAGAGAGCAGAGATGTGGGAGAGGCCCGGTAGGCTCCGCCCACTGCAGGAAACTGGAGGAGGGGGCGGAGACAAGACCAGTCAGCCTGCAGAAGGAGAGAGAGCAGCTGTGATCGGTCTTTATTACAGGAGGGGGGCGGAGACATGACCAGTCACCCTGCACAAGGAGAGAGAGCAGCAGTGACCAGTCTTTATTACAGGAGGGGGCGGAGACAAGACCTGTCAGCCTTCACAAGGAGAGAGAGCAGCAGTGATCGGTCTTTATTACAGGAGGGGCGGAGGCAAGACCAGTCACTCTGCACAAGGAGAGAGAGCAGTGACCAGTCTTTATTACAGGAGGGGGCAGAGACAAGACCAGTCACCCTGCACGAGGAGAGAGCGCAGCAGTGACCGGTCTTTATTACAGGAGGGGGCGGAGACAAGACCAGTCACCCTGCGCAAGGAGAGAGAGCAGCAGTGACAGTCTTTATTACAGGAGGGGGCGGAGACAAGACCAGTCACCCTGCACGAGGAGAGAGCGCATCAGTGACCGGTCTATATTACAGGAAGCTCCGAGTCTCACACGGGATGACTGCACAGATCTGGAAGAAATACACAAAGCTCTCCGAGATTCAAGAAGAACACACAGGACTCTTGTATGAGGATGATATCTGATTATCCCGGAGTTCAGCTTTGAAGGTGGATTCTAGGGAAATAACTCAATTCGTAGGTAAAACATGAACTGCTTTGGGATTTATAAGCATGTTCGGCCTCATTTAGGTAGCCTGCAGAATGCTAAACAAATCCATCTGTGCCAGGCTGTGATTGGATGAACACTGATGGTGTCATCTCCATGTGCTCCCCTCCTGTAAGCATGCTTCTATGTTAGAATGACAGCACTGCAAAGCCTCGAGAGCCCCGTCAGTCCCTTGATTCTGGCCTTTCCTTTCTGCTGCTGTGCAGGGAGGCTGATATGAAGACAGATTGATGTACTTATACCAGATGCATATACAAATGCATGAAATGAGTGATTTGTTTCAATGAATACATGACTGGATTACGTTGTGTCTTATATCGGCCTGGAGATCGGTTTATGGGAGTGTTACTGACCTTCCGCACTGAACAATTATAAATATATATACAGGTGAAACTGGAATAATTAGAATATGGTGCAAAGTTCATTTATTTCACTAATGCAACTTATGCGGTGAAACTAATATATGAGAGAGACTCATTACATGCAAAGCAAGATAGTTCAAGCTGTGATTTGTCATCATTGTGATGATTATGGCTTACAGCTCATGAAACCCCCAAGAACCCCAAATCCACAACCTCAGAAAAGTAGAATATTACATGCAATCAATGAAACAAGGATTGTACATAGAACAATATCGGACCCCTGAAAAGTACAAGCATGCATATGTACTCAGTACTTGGTTTGGGCCCCTTTTGCAGCACTTACTGCAATTACTTTTGCACGATATTCTAATTATTCGAGTTTCACCTGTATCTGTAGCCAAGCAATCTAGATGTATATGAGCAGTGAAGGGGTTACAGCAGCATTTTTAGTTCACAAGGAAACGTATTGATGAAAAAATAATCAGACTGAACCGTATTACAAGTCAGGGTGAAATGTCATTCTTTACAGCACATTATATACACACACCTCACACCACACGGATCAATCGGGCAGCAGCCTGTCAGCTCATGAAACCCCCAAGAACCCCAAATCCACAACCTCAGAAAAGTAGAATATTACATGCAATCAATGAAACAAGGATTGTACATAGAACAATATCGGACCCCTGAAAAGTACAAGCATGCATATGTACTCAGTACTTGGTTTGGGCCCCTTTTGCAGCACTTACTGCAATTACTTTTGCACGATATTCTAATTATTCGAGTTTCACCTGTATCTGTAGCCAAGCAATCTAGATGTATATGAGCAGTGAAGGGGTTACAGCAGCATTTTTAGTTCACAAGGAAACGTATTGATGAAAAAATAATCAGACTGAACCGTATTACAAGTCAGGGTGAAATGTCATTCTTTACAGCACATTATATACACACACCTCACACCACACGGATCAATCGGGCAGCAGCCTGGGGCACCCCGTCCCGTGGGGGCAATATGACAAAACGTTTTACAATCATTAAATTGACTTCTGAGCCTTTGTAGGTTTTAATGTGATTTGTTTCACTGTTTTCCTCTGTAGTGTCTGTCCAGGCTGGAGCAGCAGAGAAGGCCAGCATGCCGGAGGGAATGGGGATCTGGGGGCTGTAAGGTGCACAGTTAGGGAATATTGGACTCTTTGCATCCCTCATTCTAAAGGTGCCCATACACCTTACAACCATCGCACGACTTTCGTTGTAAGGTCATTAAAAATTTGTACGATCTGCCCATCTTGGACAGGCAGATCGTACTTGCGTACGATGTGTATGGGCACCTTAAGGCTGACATTAGTGTAGAGGGCTGGAAATACTTTCTACAGGATTGGAGAGGGGGGGGGCTGATCAGTGTCAGACATTTGTGGACACAGCCAGACATCTGTATTTGCATGATTGTGTCATTTCTGAGCCAGAATCACAGTCCAGGAAGTAGATGGTGACTCTGGATAATGCCTGAAGAAAAATGGTGCCGTCTTTCTGGAATGGACACGGCATTATCTGGGTGAGTCATGTGATCTCTGTGAGCGGTAATAAATACCTGGCAGTCTTACACTGAAACATCCTGACCATGATGCACTTATCCTGAAAATCTAATGTTCGGTCCACTTTAAAGGAGAACTATGAGGTTAAGTCTTTTCCCCATAGTTCTCCTTAGGGTAATGGGAGGACACAAACTAGCGTCCTCCCGTCACCCTAGGCTCAGTATATAGGGAGCTACAGCTCGCGGTATACTGAGACGCCGGAGCGGATCCCGACAATTGTGCCGGGATCCGCCCAGCTGCGTGAGTGACAGCTGGCTCTGCCTATCTAGAGGCAGAGCCAGCTGTACCCTCCCCCAACCGATCCGCCAGTCAACGCTGGCAGATCGGAGCGGGGAGGGGGGAATCCAGCCCCTCCCCCTGTCACGGCAGAGAGCCGTGTCAGGATCGAGAGGTGAGCGTACGCCCGTATGTGTTCTCTCACCTCCCGATCTACTGAGCTGACCTGTGACAGTCTCATTGTCACAGGTCGGCTAGAACTATGAGGTGAGTGAAAAGCACCCCCTCCCCCTCATAGTTCTCCTTTAAGCAGCACAAATGTGCAACCCAGCCTACCGAATGTTAGCTCACTGGAATCAGGGCAGCGAAAGCTGCATTCTGATTGGCTGCTATGAGTCATTGCATTGTCACTTGTCCCTTTATAATGGTGTAGCCCCCCATGTGTATTGTTCGATGTAACCTCGGGGGCTCCAATGATTGAATTGCACGTTTTTGTGCTCGTCGTTCTTTCTGATTTGTATCCACTAATCACAGGTGGCGTTTGGACAATTCCTCCGAATCGCGTCTTGTTTTTGGATTCTGTAGGACGATATCGCAGCGCAGGTGATTTGGTATCATTTCTACAGAGCGCCGAAGGGATTCTCGGCAGCGACGGTGCACGGCCATCTGTTCATTGAATGTGAGCCGCTGCCTCTGAATGAAGGAGGATTGGGAGAGGAGGAGGAGGAGGGGGGGGCGCAGGTTCTGCAGCTCATTCACTCACCGCACAGTCGTTCAGAGGCAGAAGATATTAATGGAAGGAACCATTCACAAAATTCAGCATGGCTCACGCCGCCCGCCAACAGGAGATCGTTTAAAAGCAAATTGAAGCGATCGAAGCGCAAGATAGGCTGCTCCTATTAATAGCATTCGTAACCATTCGTGTCTGGGTGCCCAGCACACCTCTACAGAGAGCTTTACTCTGCAGCCTATTGCCCAGTGTGAGCTGCCATATGTGACTAGTGGAGGCTGACATCTGATAGGTGACAACCTCATTTCTGACAAGGGGGTCACCTGCTAAACTCTGGCCACTGGCATCTCCCAAAAATGACATTTTGGGTGGACTGACCCTTGAAGTTGACTGACCCTTGCAGTTGAACTATAGCGCAGGCAGCTGCCATATGTGACTAGTAGAGGCTGATATCTGATAGGTGACAACCTAATTTCAGACAAGGGGGTCACCTGCTAAACTCTGGCCACTGGCATCTCTCAAAAATTAAATTTTGGGTGGACTGATCCTTGAAGTTGACTGACCCTTGCAGTTGAACTATAGCGCAGGCAGCTGCCATATGTGACTAGTAGAGGCTGACATCTGATAGGTGACAACCTAATTTCTGACAAGGGGGTCACCTGCTGAACTCTGGCCACTTGCATAACCCAAAAATGACATTTTGGGTGGACTGACCCTTGAAGTTGAACTATAGCGCAGGCAGCTCTTGCCATGATGTGACGGTATAGATAGCTCACCTTTCCAGCGCTGACAGTTTGGCGATCCCCACCGGTGTTTTTTCCTCCCCGCCGGTGCCATCTTTTCTGCCGCCTCTTTCGCATCCAATATCTTCTTAGACGCTGATAATAGAACTCCAGGATGTTAAAAAATGTACCCTTGATTTTGAGGCTACCCCCCACTGGGGGGGTGTTTTGCCGATGTATGTTACCGGGCGCGGGGGGTGCTAATGGTGCACGTTACTGAGAGCATTGCTGGTGGTGCACGTTACCAGGAGGAGGCGGGTGGCGTCCACCATCCTGCCAAGCTCACTGACGTCACTGGTTGCCAGGAGCAGGGCGAGATGCCGGGCAGAGCGTTACAGGTTGCTAGGAGCTTATCTATTTATAGAGGCAGCCCTGCCCGCAGCCTCTTCTCCCCCTGGGCATTGGTGGCCTTAGGACTGCAGACATCATTGCGTCTAATGCAGGTCTACGTGAGAATGCCAGAGCAGAGGAGGAGCGAGGTGAGTGCCGACCACAGCGGGATCGAGGGTCAGGTGAGTACATCTGCTTTATTTGAGCCCCCTAGACAAAACTGGCGCTTAACCCTTGCAGTGTGGGGGTATTTCCCGGGACGCCCAGCTCCGTTCTCAGCATCTGATGGGACGTATAGATTGCATTGCGCAGTGTACACCAAAAACATTTTAAATACTAGAAGAGACCCCCGGAGTCCCCTCCAAAAAGTTCCACCTCCCAGCAGTTTTTCATTTTGTAGTTCTGCTTTACCATATCGCAGCGGTCACATTGCCGCGGTCACTGTTATGGCTGTAACGAGGAAGCACGTCAGGTGACCACATCGAGTGAGAGCTGACACTGGGACAGCTGAGGTTCACAATAGCTCCCGTGCACCAAAATAAGCCGGGAGTTGTGGAAAAAGCCCAGAATGACCCAGGACAGCTGCATGACACTCCCGCCTCACCCTCCGTCATCCCGCTTCCAGGAAAGTTCAGGAAATGGGAACCAGGAGAGGGCAAATGTGGAGAACAATCTGGGTGCTGCAACCGTCTTGTTCTAAATAATTCACTTATTTGTCTTCCTCAATTTCTGAGTGTGACGGACAGTCTGGGGGTTTTCACATCGCCATAGGCCGTTTACAGGCAGTTCAATGCCCCTTTTTATTGGGTTTCTCAATAGGTTTCCTGCTCTTCTGGTCGCGCATTGTCGCCATGTTGGTGTTTTTTCTGTGTCTGTTTCCATGGAAGACACACAGTCAGCATTGCTTTGGCCCTACAAATTGGAGGTGGGGGCAGGGCAGCCGTCATCAATTTTGGGGCCCCTTACACGGCTTTAGGCCACTGGGCACAGGGCTTAGTGACGCGCTGGACACAGGACACACCTGAGAGTGAACCTGCAGAGCCCACCATAGATGCTGCACAGCCCATCTGAGACTGTCTATGGTGGGGTCTCAGGTGGGCTCTGAAGGGGTCTCAGGTGGGCTGGTCAGGGCTGCATCCCTCCCCTCCCTCCTTTCCTTCCTAGCTCCTCTTACCAGCACACGTGGCCTCGTCTGCCGCCGGACAGGCCAGAAGTGACGTCACTTCCGGCCAGTCCGACATCAGTATCGGCCGTATCCCCCCTGATGGCTGCCCTGGGTGGGGGTAAAAGGTGTGAAGGTGATAGACATCAACCTTTTCCATCTGTACATGATACAACCCAGCCCCCACTGCCTGCCCCATGTTTTATGTCCCAGATCCCAAGCTAGCCCCGTCCTCGGAACTTAAATTCCAGTTCCACCCACCGCCGCCGCACCCAGCTGCCGAACAAAAATAAAAGGACGGTGATGATAAAGTAATTACAGCTGTGTAAATACATCGATGATTGCAGTACTTCCATCACCTCCTCACAGCCAGTTCTTCAACCGGCACCAATACAGTATGATGCTCCAGTAGTGTGGCAGTGTGTACCTACCTATACGGGGTACCCAGGGGCTGCAGGCACCACAATCCTTTCCCGCGGTGCTAAAGCTGAACGCCGTACAAATACAAAAGACTCACATGAATGCAGCTCGCTAATCATTAATGCATAATAAATACATATTTTTAATGCAATCAGTGTACCTGAATTTTAATGATCCGCCTCTTGCAGTCCCTGTATAGCAGAGCTCAGACTGTGGGAGGGAGAAGCAGCTACTTATAGTCCCAGGTCAGACAGGGGAAAGGATGCTGAAAGAGCCTATCAGTTGTGCTGCAGTGCTTATGTTCTAAAAAGGAACATGGTGGTAGGAGGAGAGAGTAGAGTGATGGAGAGATGAGCTCATCAGTGTGCTTCTTCTCACTGTCCAATCACAGGTTGGGGGAGGGACAAGACCTGTAAGTGTTACTGAACAGCAGCAGAGATAAGCCAGGTCTCCTCCTCTGCCAGCCAGATTGAGTACCTCCATTACGCTTATTTACAAAGCCCATAGCGGATCCTAATAGGAAATGAGATCATATAGGTAATCCCACCTGGCCGCAGCTGATTAATCCCAGTGACATAATATTGTGTAGAATTTCAGGCCCAGGTCCTCGGCTATAGAAAATCAGAATCAATACTGACCTTTTGGTTCAGACATTACAATCGAGTCAATTCTGTGGAGGAAACCACCGCCCAATGCTCCTGCCAAAAATAAAGCAGTTATTAACTTGTATCTGGAAGTGATCATGTGACAAACGGCGTTCCTTTCCTCTGAGTGGGGAGAAGAGAGGCAAAGGATGTGGTGTGATCTACGGGCCTCTGCCATGACCCCCATTACCATTTCCATGTTCATTATACGCTAAGGCGGCCATCTTGGATGGACTCATTTTAGGTATATTAAAGGAACTATGAGGAGGGGGAGGGGCTTTTCACTCACCTCATAGTTCTAGCCGACCTGTGACAATGAGACTGTCACAGGTCTGCTCAGTAGATCGGGATGTGAGAGGTGAGAGAACACATACCGGCGCTCGCTCACCTCTCGATCCTGTCACAGCTCTCTGCCGTGACGGAGGGGCTGGATTCCCCCCTCCCGGCTCCGATCTGCCAGCGCTGACTGGCGGAACGGACGGGGGGAGGGGGCGGGTACAGCTGGCTCTGCCTCTAGATAGGAGGAGCCAGCTGTCACTCACGCAGCTGGGCGGATCCCGATCTACGTCGGGATCCGCTCCGGCTGCGGCGTCTCAGTATACCGCGAGCTGTAGCTCTCTATATACTGAGCTTAGGGTGGCGGGAGGACGCTAGTTTGTGTCCTCCCGTTACCCTAAGGAGAACTATGGGGAAAAACACTGACCCCATAGTTCTCCTTTAATGCACAATTAAAGCACCACAACCAATGCTTGAAGAGTCCTAAATAGTTTCATTGTAAAAGTCCATTGATGTCAGCCAACAGCTGAAGTCTGCTTGTTTGGAAGAAGGGGCAATTCTTCCTGATGAAGGAACATTAAAGGAGAACTATGGGGTCAGTGTTTTCCCCCATAGTTCTCCTTAGGGTAACGGGAGGACACAAACTAGCGTCCTCCCGTCACCCTAGGCTCAGTATACCGCAAACTGTAGCTCGCGGTATACTGAGACGCCGCAGCTGAAGCGGATCCCGACAATTGTGCCGGGATCCGCCCAGCTGCGTGACTGGCTCTGCCTATCTAGAGGCAGAGCCAGCTGGA
>NW_017307584.1:431298-442073 GCF_000935625.1 Nanorana parkeri | reverse complement strand
GGCAGCCCTGCCCGCAGCCTCTTCTCCCCCTGGGCATTGGTGGCCTTAGGACTGCAGACATCATTGCGTCTAATGCAGGTCTACGTGAGAATGCCAGAGCAGAGGAGGAGCGAGGTGAGTGCCGACCACAGCGGGATCGAGGGTCAGGTGAGTACATCTGCTTTATTTGAGCCCCCTAGACAAAACTGGCGCTTAACCCTTGCAGTGTGGGGGTATTTCCCGGGACGCCCAGCTCCGTTCTCAGCATCTGATGGGACGTATAGATTGCATTGCGCAGTGTACACCAAAAACATTTTAAATACTAGAAGAGACCCCCGGAGTCCCCTCCAAAAAGTTCCACCTCCCAGCAGTTTTTCATTTTGTAGTTCTGCTTTACCATATCGCAGCGGTCACATTGCCGCGGTCACTGTTATGGCTGTAACGAGGAAGCACGTCAGGTGACCACATCGAGTGAGAGCTGACACTGGGACAGCTGAGGTTCACAATAGCTCCCGTGCACCAAAATAAGCCGGGAGTTGTGGAAAAAGCCCAGAATGACCCAGGACAGCTGCATGACACTCCCGCCTCACCCTCCGTCATCCCGCTTCCAGGAAAGTTCAGGAAATGGGAACCAGGAGAGGGCAAATGTGGAGAACAATCTGGGTGCTGCAACCGTCTTGTTCTAAATAATTCACTTATTTGTCTTCCTCAATTTCTGAGTGTGACGGACAGTCTGGGGGTTTTCACATCGCCATAGGCCGTTTACAGGCAGTTCAATGCCCCTTTTTATTGGGTTTCTCAATAGGTTTCCTGCTCTTCTGGTCGCGCATTGTCGCCATGTTGGTGTTTTTTCTGTGTCTGTTTCCATGGAAGACACACAGTCAGCATTGCTTTGGCCCTACAAATTGGAGGTGGGGGCAGGGCAGCCGTCATCAATTTTGGGGCCCCTTACACGGCTTTAGGCCACTGGGCACAGGGCTTAGTGACGCGCTGGACACAGGACACACCTGAGAGTGAACCTGCAGAGCCCACCATAGATGCTGCACAGCCCATCTGAGACTGTCTATGGTGGGGTCTCAGGTGGGCTCTGAAGGGGTCTCAGGTGGGCTGGTCAGGGCTGCATCCCTCCCCTCCCTCCTTTCCTTCCTAGCTCCTCTTACCAGCACACGTGGCCTCGTCTGCCGCCGGACAGGCCAGAAGTGACGTCACTTCCGGCCAGTCCGACATCAGTATCGGCCGTATCCCCCCTGATGGCTGCCCTGGGTGGGGGTAAAAGGTGTGAAGGTGATAGACATCAACCTTTTCCATCTGTACATGATACAACCCAGCCCCCACTGCCTGCCCCATGTTTTATGTCCCAGATCCCAAGCTAGCCCCGTCCTCGGAACTTAAATTCCAGTTCCACCCACCGCCGCCGCACCCAGCTGCCGAACAAAAATAAAAGGACGGTGATGATAAAGTAATTACAGCTGTGTAAATACATCGATGATTGCAGTACTTCCATCACCTCCTCACAGCCAGTTCTTCAACCGGCACCAATACAGTATGATGCTCCAGTAGTGTGGCAGTGTGTACCTACCTATACGGGGTACCCAGGGGCTGCAGGCACCACAATCCTTTCCCGCGGTGCTAAAGCTGAACGCCGTACAAATACAAAAGACTCACATGAATGCAGCTCGCTAATCATTAATGCATAATAAATACATATTTTTAATGCAATCAGTGTACCTGAATTTTAATGATCCGCCTCTTGCAGTCCCTGTATAGCAGAGCTCAGACTGTGGGAGGGAGAAGCAGCTACTTATAGTCCCAGGTCAGACAGGGGAAAGGATGCTGAAAGAGCCTATCAGTTGTGCTGCAGTGCTTATGTTCTAAAAAGGAACATGGTGGTAGGAGGAGAGAGTAGAGTGATGGAGAGATGAGCTCATCAGTGTGCTTCTTCTCACTGTCCAATCACAGGTTGGGGGAGGGACAAGACCTGTAAGTGTTACTGAACAGCAGCAGAGATAAGCCAGGTCTCCTCCTCTGCCAGCCAGATTGAGTACCTCCATTACGCTTATTTACAAAGCCCATAGCGGATCCTAATAGGAAATGAGATCATATAGGTAATCCCACCTGGCCGCAGCTGATTAATCCCAGTGACATAATATTGTGTAGAATTTCAGGCCCAGGTCCTCGGCTATAGAAAATCAGAATCAATACTGACCTTTTGGTTCAGACATTACAATCGAGTCAATTCTGTGGAGGAAACCACCGCCCAATGCTCCTGCCAAAAATAAAGCAGTTATTAACTTGTATCTGGAAGTGATCATGTGACAAACGGCGTTCCTTTCCTCTGAGTGGGGAGAAGAGAGGCAAAGGATGTGGTGTGATCTACGGGCCTCTGCCATGACCCCCATTACCATTTCCATGTTCATTATACGCTAAGGCGGCCATCTTGGATGGACTCATTTTAGGTATATTAAAGGAACTATGAGGAGGGGGAGGGGCTTTTCACTCACCTCATAGTTCTAGCCGACCTGTGACAATGAGACTGTCACAGGTCTGCTCAGTAGATCGGGATGTGAGAGGTGAGAGAACACATACCGGCGCTCGCTCACCTCTCGATCCTGTCACAGCTCTCTGCCGTGACGGAGGGGCTGGATTCCCCCCTCCCGGCTCCGATCTGCCAGCGCTGACTGGCGGAACGGACGGGGGGAGGGGGCGGGTACAGCTGGCTCTGCCTCTAGATAGGAGGAGCCAGCTGTCACTCACGCAGCTGGGCGGATCCCGATCTACGTCGGGATCCGCTCCGGCTGCGGCGTCTCAGTATACCGCGAGCTGTAGCTCTCTATATACTGAGCTTAGGGTGGCGGGAGGACGCTAGTTTGTGTCCTCCCGTTACCCTAAGGAGAACTATGGGGAAAAACACTGACCCCATAGTTCTCCTTTAATGCACAATTAAAGCACCACAACCAATGCTTGAAGAGTCCTAAATAGTTTCATTGTAAAAGTCCATTGATGTCAGCCAACAGCTGAAGTCTGCTTGTTTGGAAGAAGGGGCAATTCTTCCTGATGAAGGAACATTAAAGGAGAACTATGGGGTCAGTGTTTTCCCCCATAGTTCTCCTTAGGGTAACGGGAGGACACAAACTAGCGTCCTCCCGTCACCCTAGGCTCAGTATACCGCAAACTGTAGCTCGCGGTATACTGAGACGCCGCAGCTGAAGCGGATCCCGACAATTGTGCCGGGATCCGCCCAGCTGCGTGACTGGCTCTGCCTATCTAGAGGCAGAGCCAGCTGGATGGAGATCTCACCGGGGAATATTATATTAATCACCTCACGCACTGACGGGTTAGTAGAACCTGCCCAAGTCTCGTTGTCTTTTCCCATCCCTCTCACCGTCCCTGAGATACAGATGAGAGTCCTCCGAAACGTAGTTATAAATCAGGTGGAAACTTTCCCGTCGCATATCGGCATCGGCCACCACTTAGCTTATTATAAAACGCATTGCATTTGCTCTCCGGCCCAGTCAGCACATTTCAGCCAGCTGACGAATCCAATAGAAGGCCGGATGAAGCTTCTGCTGGCTGATCCTGTGGAATACGCGGCTGCGTCACTCATGGAGAACTGACTGAGGCTCAGGTAGACGGGTCGCCTGGGTGTAGAGAGAAGCTAGGAAGACATTAAATTTTGTCACGTCGTAACGTACATCCCGACAAATCTCCACAGCTATTTTTAGACGTGCCGGTGAAAATGTTGCATTGCATCTGATACGAAACTTTATAGGGAAATCGTCGGGATAAAAATAGCGGAGCTGCATGAAGATGCAACCTTGTGCGCCTATCGTTATCATCCTTGTGTTCTTGTTCTTGCTCAGTAAACCACCAAGTAGCAAAGCAAGGATGAAGACGACATCCCAGAGTATGTTCAGTAAAAACCATGTTGGCAATCCATATTTTTGCCCTTTTAAAGTGACACAGAACTCCGGAGTTACATCTATAAAATACATTCCAGTCCCTGAACTCTGACCAACAATGTCTCTTATTTGTGTGTCACTCGGCTGTAGATCCTCCAATCACCTCTGACACTGTCCGTCCTTCTGGAGGGGGGCTACGTCTGTTCCCCATGGTCCATGTGTGTGTTGTAAAGTAGTCACCGCTCCAAGCTCCTCCCCCCGGGATGGACTACAATCTCAATACAAATCAGTAAATGAAGATTGTGGATATGGAGCCTTTCTGTCCAATCCCGGAGACAGTAGGATTGTTTTTTTTAGGAGCCGACTCCATTAAAAAAAGCTGGAGAAAACCTAAAAAGCTGACATGTTTCAGGAGCATTGGCTACCTGGCTCCTGGTATTTGTCCAGCCCCAGCATTCTAAACTGTGTGCCCAGGAATTGGAGGCTCTTCCTGTTGGGTGGGTAACATTTCTCCACCATTGCTCCAGTTGGATATGGTGTGGATAAAACTTGTAGTAAAAAGAGATAGTTAGGGATCAGCACTAAATTGGAGACACCACACCCCTAATTACAGTCGTAAGCCAAAAGAGAGAAAAGAAAAGATGGGGCTTTAAAAGTGTCTACTAACTAATGCCAGGGAGTATGGTTCAACATAATGTCAAAAAATTCATCAATATAATAAAATTCATTTTTAATAAAGAAAATACATGATTGACAAGGTAAGTAAAACATCTCATATTCAATTTAAAACATCACTACATAAACGGCATGTCACCTCTATGGAAATCATACAGATTCATATGCATGATAGCAATAATTCATCGTTTCTATATTAATTCATTACTTGAAAGTCAATAAACACATTATTCATCATATTAATGCAAATTCCATAAAATAATAATCTGTATTTTTTCTTTTTCTTCGACGCGTTTCGCCGTAGCTTCGTCAGGAATTTAGTAGAGGTAGCCATAAATAAGATATGTGATAATGGTGAAAAAGACTCGCATCTGGGGAAGCCCCTCCCCTCAGGCAGGAGCACAAGGTACGGAGATGCCAAGGGGAAGCGGAGATGGCAGGCTCCCATATCTGTCCTTGAGCCACCTTGTGGGTGTGATAGAAACTTCTCATACGTCCAGAGAAAATTTAGCCCATTCCCCGAGCCCTCGGCCGCACACGTCACACGCCGATACCTTCGGACGGTGTGTGTGTCTGTGGAGGGAATTTCCAAGAGACGGGAGACCCGAGGGCTCGGGGAATGGGCTAAATTTTCTCTGGACGTATGAGAAGTTCCTATCACACCCACAAGGTGGCTCAAGGACAGATATGGGAGCCTGCCATCTCCGCTTCCCCTTGGCATCTCCGTACCTTGTGCTCCTGCCTGAGGGGAGGGGCTTCCCCAGATGCGAGTCTTTCTCACCATTACAAGGTAAGTAAAACATCTCATATTCAATTTAAAACATCACTACATAAACGGCATGTCACCTCTATGGAAATCATACAGATTCATATGCATGATAGCAATAATTCATCGTTTCTATATTAATTCATTACTTGAAAGTCAATAAACACATTATTCATCATATTAATGCAAATTCCATAAAATAATAATCTGTATTTTTTCTTTTTCTTCGACGCGTTTCGCCGTAGCTTCGTCGGGAATTTAGTAGAGGTAGCCATAAATAAGATATGTGATAATGGTGAAAAAGACTCGCATCTGGGGAAGCCCCTCTCCTCAGGCAGGAGCACAAGGTACGGAGATGCCAAGGGGAAGCGGAGATGGCAGGCTCCCATATCTGTCCTTGAGCCACCTTGTGGGTGTGATAGAAACTTCTCATACGTCCAGAGAAAATTTAGCCCATTCCCCGAGCCCTCGGCCGCACACGTCACACGCCGATACCTTCGGACGGTGTGTGTGTCTGTGGAGGGAATTTCCAAGAGACGGGAGACCCGAGGGCTCGGGGAATGGGCTAAATTTTCTCTGGACGTATGAGAAGTTCCTATCACACCCACAAGGTGGCTCAAGGACAGATATGGGAGCCTGCCATCTCCGCTTCCCCTTGGCATCTCCGTACCTTGTGCTCCTGCCTGAGGGGAGGGGCTTCCCCAGATGCGAGTCTTTTTCACCATTATCACATATCTTATTTATGGCTACCTCTACTAAATTCCTGACGAAGCTACGGCGAAACGCGTCGAAGAAAAAGAAAAAATACAGATTATTATTTTATGGAATTTGCATTAATATGATGAATAATGTGTTTATTGACTTTCAAGTAATTAATTCATATAGAAACGATGAATTATTGCTATCATGCATATGAATCTGTATGATTTCCATAGAGGTGACATGCCGTTTATGTAGTGATGTTTTAAATTGAATATGAGATGTTTTACTTACCTTGTCAATCATGTATTTTCTTTATTAAAAATGAATTTTATTATATTGATGAATTTTTTGACATTATGTTGAACCATACTCCCTGGCATTAGTTAGTAGACACTTTTAAAGCCCCATCTTTTCTTTTCTCTCTTTTGGCTTACGTGGATAAAACTTGACCAGATGGTGAAGGAGTAAGAACTTCTTGGTCTCCACCATTTGTTACTCAGCATTGTTGTATGTTATTTGAAGGTTCTGGCTTTCCACCAGAGGGGAACCTTGTTTTTGACCTGAGCAGAGCATGGCAGCTCATTGAATACTTTAGGTTTCTCCACCCTCCTTGATTAATGAGTGTTGAAATCCCAGTAGCTCTTGCTGTCACCAGATGGTGAAGAAGTCAGAACTTCTTGGTCTCCACCATTTGTTACTCAGCATTGTTGTATGTTATTTGAAGGTTCTGGCTTTCCACCAGAGGGGAACCTTGTTTTTGACCTGAGCAGAGCATGGCAGCTCATTGAATACTTTAGGTTTCTCTACCCTCCAGAATGAATGAGTGTTGTTCTCCACCATTTGTTCCTCTGCACCCAAAGTGTTTTTTGAACGATCTGGATTCAGAAGGAGAACCCTGTTTTTGACCCGGCCATAGTAAGTCAGCTCATTGAATAGCTTATGTTTCTCCACGCTCCTGAAATCCCATCACCTCTTAATGGTGTCTTTTTGAACTAAATTTTGGATAAAATATTACCAGATGGTGAAGGAGTCAGAACTTCTTGGTCTCCACCATTTGTTCCTCTCCACCCGTTGTATGTTTTTTGAAGGTTCTGGCTTTCTACTAGAGGAGAACCTTGTTTTTGACCTGAGCAGAGCATGGCAGCTAATTGAATACTTTAGGTTTCTCCACCCTCCAGAATGAATGAGTGTTGAAATCCCAGCAGCTCTTGGTGTCACCAGATGGTGAAGGAGTCAAAACCTCTTGGTCTCCACCATTTGTTCCTCAGCATTGTTCTATGTTATTTGAACATTCTGGCTTTCCACCAGAGGAGAACCTTGTTTTGGACCTGAGCAGAGCTTGGCAGCTCATTGAATAGTTTCAGGTTTCTCCACCCTCCTGAATATTTGAGTGCTGAAATCCCAGCAGCTCTTGATGGTTTCTATGTGAACTGAGTTCTGGATAAAACTTGACCAGATGGTGAAGGAGTCAGAACTTCTTGGTCTCCACCATTTGTTCCTCTCCACCCGTTGTATGTTTTTTGAAGGTTCTGGCTTTCTACTAGAGGAGAACCTTGTTTTTGACCTGAGCAGAGCATGGCAGCTCTTTGAATACTTTTGCATAGGAACATTTGTTCCTCTGCACCCGATGTGTTTTTTGAACGATCTGGATTCAGAAGGAGAACCCTTTTTTTGACCCGGGCATAGTAAGTCAGCTCATTGAATACTTTAGGTTTCTCCACCCACCAGAATGAATGAGTGTTGAAATCCCAGCAGCTCTTGATGGTGTCTTTTTGAACTGAGGTGTGGATGGAACATCACAAATGTGCCATTTTTGTATCTCACTTGTTTTTGACCTGAGCAGTGCATGGCAGCTCATTGAATACTTTAAGTTTCTCCACCCTCCAGAATGAATGAGTGTTGAAACTTCTTGGTCTCCACCATTTGTTCCTCAGCATTGTTGTATGTTATTTGAACGTTCTGGCTTTCCACCAGAAGAGAACCTTGTTTTGGACCTGAGCAGAGCATGGCAGCTCATTGAATACTTTAGGTTTCTTCACCCTCCTTGATTAATGAGTGTTGAAATCCCAGTAGCTCTTGCTGTCACCAGATGGTGAAGGAGTCAGAACTCCTGGTCTCCACCATTTATTCCTGTACCTGTTGTATGTTATTTGAAGGTTCTGGCTTTCTACCAGAGGAGAACCTTGTTTTTGACCTGAGCAGAGCATGGCAGCTCTTTGAATACTTTTGCATAGGAACATTTGTTCCTCTGCACCCGATGTGTTTTTTGAACGATCTGGATTCAGAAGGAGAACCCTTTTTTTGACCCGGCCATAGTAAGTCAGCTCATTGAATACTTTAGGTTTCTCCACCCACCAGAATGAATGAGTGTTGAAATCCCAGCAGCTCTTGATGGTGTCTTTTTGAACTGAGGTGTGGATGGAACATCACAAATGTGCCATTTTTGTATCTCACAGGTCAGTTGTGTTATGAAAGATGCTCGATTTGGGGGCCCCAGATAGAGGAATGCCATCTGGGGTTCAGGTGGGAGCAAGCACAGACCAATCTGGTCATCTGCTCTGGGATTTTCTTCCTCTCTTGGCTCCGGTAATGGAAATCCTGTCAGGCGGATGAGAAAATGGCCAACATACGGCGGTAGTAATTGCATGCAGCGGAGAGATTTGTTCACCCTACTTATCCGTAAGTGTTTTATCTTCTTAGTCACCATCTGTCTTGGAAGGGTCGGCTGATGTTTGAGAACGGACTGAAGATTGAGGTTATGGAGTGGGGTGAGGGAGCCAGTCGGGCACAAGGAGGAGGGGCCAGGTTTCCTCTCTCTTTACCAACTACAAAGTTGGATTTCTTTCTGGAAAATTCAGAAACACCTCCTATACAATGGCCGTACGTAGACTGAGTGGCCGGTCATCCTGCGATTCTTTATAAAGGGCTCTGCCAGGTATTTATGTACATGTTTCAGGAGTTTATGAGATCTGAATAGAACTGGGGCAGTCTTCTGGTTTTAGTGGGAAGGCATTTACATACACACAACCGACTTCCTGTCTACCAATATCATTGAAGCTCACTCCACCTCTGGAGAGCCTGCATCAGCTGACAACAGAGAAGAATAGGCTGTATTTATAATATGACGGGTGACAGGTGACGAATCATAGTGACGGATGATGAGTGCCAGTTGACAGATGACGAGTGACAGACGAGTGACATATGTGGAATGACAGATGATTGACAGATGAGTGACAAAAGATAATTGGCAGGTGACAAAATACAGACAATGAGGGACATATGAGGAATGACAAGATGATGAGTGACAGATTATCAGTGACCGATGATCCTAATAGGTTGGACTTGATGGACTAATGTCTTTATTCAACCTCAAATACTATGTAACTATGATGTAGAAGGACAAATAATGATTGACAGATAGGTGACATAAGATGATTGACAGATGATGAGTGGCAGACAATGAGTGACAGACAAGTTACAGATGATGAATGACAGGAGATGAGTGAAAGGTGAGGAGTGACAGCTGTAGAATGACAGATGATGAGGGACATATGAGGATTGGCAGAAGATGATTGACAGATGACAAAAGACAGGCGATGAGTGATGGACGAGTGGACGACGAGTGGCAGGTGATGAGTGAAGGACGATGAGTGGCAGGTGATGGGTGACAGACAATGAGTGGCAGGTGATGATTGAAGGACGATGAGTGACAGGTGATGAGTGGCAGACGATGAGTGACATGTGATGAGTGGTAGGTGATGAGTGACAGACGATGAGTGGCAGGTGATGATTGAAGGACGATGAGTGACATGTGATGAGTGATAGACGATGAGTGACAGGTGATGAGTGGCAGACGATGAGTGGCAGACGATGAGTGGCAGACGATGAGTGGCAGGTGATGAGTGGCAGACGATGAGTGACATGTGATGAGTGACAGACGATGAGTGACAGACGATGAGTGACAGGTGATGAGTGGCAGACGATGAGTGGCAGGTGATGAGTGGCAGACGATGAGTTACGTGATGAGTGACAGACGATGAGTGACAGACGATGAGTGACAGGTGATGAGTGACATGTGACGATTGAAGGACGATGAGTGACATGTGATGAGTGACAGGTGATGAGTGACATGTGACGATTGAAGGACGATGAGTGACATGTGATGAGTGACATGTGATGAGTGACATGTGATGAGTGACAGACGATGAGTGACATGTGATGAGTGATAGACGATGAGTGACAGACGATGAGTGGCAGGTGATGAGTGGCAGACGATGAGTGACATGTGATGAGTGACAGACGATGAGTGGCAGGTGATGAGTGACATGTGACGATTGAAGGACGATGAGTGACATGTGATGAGTGACATGTGATGAGTGACAGATGATACTGATGATTTGGTGTAAAGAATCGGGGTGATTTTGGTCCATGTGTAGAGCTGCTCCATATATTTCCTGGTAGTTCCTGCTGCCTCCATTGCAGGAAGTCCAGGAAAGGTCGCTTTTGCCTGAACTTTGGTGACCCCGTTGGGGCGTCTCCGCGGCGTGTCGTTATTTCACGAGCTCATCACACGAGCAGCCTTGGCGCGTCTCCTGGTCCCTGGAATAGCTCAGCCTCAGTGCAGTCACATAGCACAGAGTTCATAACATACCTTCCCTCCCGCTGATGCCCGCAGTGCCCGTGTTTCCGATGGCCCTGCCAAGCGGGTCACATAAATTATCTCCCCAGTCACTTTATTTTTAGAACGCTTGATC
>NW_017307584.1:429642-431284 GCF_000935625.1 Nanorana parkeri | reverse complement strand
CATGACAGTAGATGTGAACCCAATTGCTAAAATATTTTTAAATCTGTGACTTTTATTACAATAACCCCCAGTGATCCTGCCATAGAAGTCCCTGTTTAGACACTTCCTGTCATAGTGTGACAACACTCTGTCCCTGTCTCCCAATTGTTCCCCTGTGTTGTCACCCTGTCGCATGCACTCCCAATGGAGGCTGTGCTGACACACATTATGGAGATGTGAAACATGAGACAGGAAGTAGCTGCAAGTCACCTGGATGAAAGAAGTAGAAAAACGCATGACAGTTGTTAATGATAGACAGTGCAAATGATACGGCCTCGTAGAATGCTTGTGTGCGTTCCTCTGCCCCTTTAATCCACGGCGGACTGTCACATGACCAGGGGGGTCGCTCGTGTTTTGCACATGTGCTGGAGTGTAGATCGGGCCGCCGGGGAAATCTGATCTTTTCTTTTGGTTATGAATAGGGATGCACCGATACTAGTATCGGTATCGGTGCCGATACCGAGTATTTGGGTGAGTACTCGTACTCGCCCAAATGCTCCGATACCTAGCACGAGTACTTCCTGTATCAGGAAGCCGGGCAGCACATCATTACATGCTGCCCGGTTTCCTGATTGGCCAGGAAATGGCTCCATGCTCTCTCGTCACTTGTGATGAGAGAGCATGGAGCCGACTTCCCAGCCAATCAGGAAGCCGGGTAGCGTGCAATGACGCGCTGCCCGGCTTCCCAATTGGTCAGGAAGCTAGCAAATCCGGAAGCCGGTTGCCATGTAATGACGCAGCGCCCGGCATTCTGATTGGCCGGGAAGCCGGCGTCACGCTCCCTCGTCATCTTTAGACAAAATGTGACCTGTCCCTTTAAGGAAAAGTATCGGTAATTGGTATCTGCGAGTACTTGATCAAAAGTATCGGTACTCGTACTCGGTCTTAAAAAAGTGGTATCGGTGCATCCCTAGTTATGAAGCAACAAGGCAGGCGTTGACACCCCAGCTGCAGATAATTTGGGGTTGTCACCGAGGATGCACCCCTCTATCTCCAGAAATCTCATCCCAGGAATTCCCCCCGATGTAAATAAAGGGGATTTGTCTGTAAGAAGTGAGACTTAAGGCGGAATCCTCTAATCCGCCGCGGCTCTAATCTCTTCATTTGATGAAAAGATTCTCTGATGGGAAATGAAAGTGTCCGGGCGCCATTTCTAACAAATCATCCCGCCGGCGATGTTCTGTCCTCAGTTTGCAGCAGGCGCAGTCCTCACTTTGTAGCAGGCGCAGTCCTCACTTTGTAGCAGTCGCAGTCCTCACTTTGCAGCAGTCGCAGTCCTCACTTTGTAGAAGTCGCAGTCCTCACTTTGCAGCAGTCGCAGTCCTCACTTTGCAGCAGGCGCAGTCCTCACTTTGTAGCAGTCGCAGTCCTCACATTGTAGCAGTCGCAGTCCTCACTTTGCAGCAGTCGCAGTCCTCACTTTGCAGAAGTCGCAGTCCTCACATTGTAGCAGTCGCAGTCCTCACTTTGTAGCAGTCGCAGTCCTCACTTTGTCGCAGTCGCAGTCCTCACTTTGCAGCAGGCTAAGTCCTCATTTTGCAGAAGTCGCAGTCCTCACTTTACAGAAGTCGCAGTCCTCACTTTGCAGAAGTCGCAGTCCTCA
>NW_017307584.1:420091-424544 GCF_000935625.1 Nanorana parkeri | reverse complement strand
AGCAGTCGCAGTCCTCACTTTGTAGCAGTCGCAGTCCTCACTTTGTAGCAGTCGCAGTCCTCACTTTGTAGCAGTCGCAGTCCTCACTTTGCAGAAGTCGCAGTCCTCACTTTGTAGCAGTCGCAGTCCTCACTTTGTAGCAGTCGCAGTCCTCACTTTGCAGAAGTCGCAGTCCTCACTTTGCAGCAGGCGCAGTCCTCACTTTGCAGCATGCGCAGTCCTCACTTTGCAGCAGTCGCAGTCCTCACTTTGCAGCAGTCGCAGTCCTCACTTTGCAGCAGGCGCAGTCCTCACTTTGTAGCAGTCGCAGTCCTCACTTTGCAGCAGCCCAACACCAGATGTGTCAATGGCCGGTGTAACTGAGTTTGGCAGATCCCTTCCCAATCATTCCAGCAGGGAGCCATTTCCACAAGGCCGGCCCTTTAATGAGGCAGCCCGAGGCTGTTGCCTCAGGTGGTATCTCTTTGGAGTCACGTGGGGGGGGGGCGTCAATGTACCTTCCGCCCCCCTTCCGGCCGGGGCGTCCCAGGTTGGTAAGAGCAATGGGGAGACGTGCAAGGGCCATGCACATCTCCCCACCCAGATTTTAGCAACCTGGAATGCTGTGGCCGGTGTCCCGTCCTGCTCCTGGCAACCTGTGATGTCTCTGGTTGTCAGCAGCTGGGCAGGACGCTGGCCAGAGAGGGAGGTGCTTGTAGTCCAGATCAGGAGAGCAACCAAGGGTTACAATGTTGCACCTCCGTAGATACAACATATACAAATATTCATATTTACAATTGTAAATAATAAACAAAGAAATCACATGATCCAATAACAAAGTTTCCCCCAGAAAGGAAAATACACAACAATTGTAGGTTGACGTTGTGGTGCATGCCCCGGTTTGGTGCGGTCAGTCCCCGGGTGGGGGTGGTGTCAGGGGGCCCGTCCTTCTACAAGGTAACGCTATACAGTAGTAGAAAATACCTGCAGATTACTGGCGCTATTTGCAGCCCCGTGCAATGCTATTAATAAGTTTACACGCCGTCGCAGCCCCACCATTGTTTGTGTGTCGCCGTGGCGACGCCGGTCATGTGCCCCCGGGGGGGGGGGGGGGGGGGGGGGGGCGGGTGCAGGAGCACACAGTGTAATCAGAGCCACCATTACTGGAATAACAGTTCAACAGGTGCCCCAAATTCCCCATCAAGTTCCCGCGTACAAGTATCAGGATGTACTTTCCACCCAATTCCAGCACCCCCAAGGGGGAGGGGCTTATATTTCAGGAATGTCTCACAATGAATATTACTGCTTTTATTTTTATCAATCTCATGGAAGCTTCTACATTGTAACCGCAATTATCATTCGTCTTCAAGCTTCCTAAGGATCGCATTGCGGCTGGCTCAGTCCTTGTTCAGACACTTCCTGTTATAGGGTGACGATGCTCAGTCCTTGTTCAGACACTTCCTGTTATAGGGTGACGATGCTCAGTCCTTGTTCAGACACTTCCTGCTATAGGGTGACAATGCTCTGTCCTTGTGCAGACACTTCCTGTTATAGGGTGACGATGCTCAGTCCTTGTTCAGACACTTCCTGCTATAGGGTGACAATGCTCTGTCCTTGTGCAGACACTTCCTGTTATAGGGTGACGATGCTCAGTCCTTGTTCAGACACTTCCTGCTATAGGGTGACAATGCTCTGTCCTTGTGCAGACACTTCCTGTTATAGGGTGACGATGCTCAGTCCTTGTTCAGACACTTCCTGCTATAGGGTGACAATGCTCTGTCCTTGTGCAGACACTTCCTGTTATAGGGTGACGATGCTCAGTCCTTGTTCAGACACTTCCTGCTATAGGGTGACAATGCTCTGTCCTTGTGCAGACACTTCCTGTTATAGGGTGACGATGCTCAGTCCTTGTTCAGACACTTCCTGCTATAGGGTGACAATGCTCTGTCCTTGTGCAGACACTTCCTGTTATAGGGTGACGATGCTCAGTCCTTGTTCAGACACTTCCTGCTATAGGGTGACAATGCTCTGTCCTTGTGCAGACACTTCCTGTTATAGGGTGACGATGCTCAGTCCTTGTTCAGACACTTCCTGCTATAGGGTGACAATGCTCTGTCCTTGTGCAGACACTTCCTGTTATAGGGTGACGATGCTCAGTCCTTGTTCAGACACTTCCTGCTATAGGGTGACAATGCTCTGTCCTTGTGCAGACACTTCCTGTTATAGGGTGACGATGCTCAGTCCTTGTTCAGACACTTCCTGCTATAGGGTGACAATGCTCTGTCCTTGTGCAGACACTTCCTGTTATAGGGTGACGATGCTCAGTCCTTGTTCAGACACTTCCTGCTATAGGGTGACAATGCTCTGTCCTTGTGCAGACACTTCCTGTTATAGGGTGACGATGCTCAGTCCTTGTTCAGACACTTCCTGCTATAGGGTGACAATGCTCTGTCCTTGTGCAGACACTTCCTGTTATAGGGTGACGATGCTCAGTCCTTGTTCAGACACTTCCTGCTATAGGGTGACAATGCTCTGTCCTTGTGCAGACACTTCCTGTTATAGGGTGACGATGCTCAGTCCTTGTTCAGACACTTCCTGCTATAGGGTGACAATGCTCTGTCCTTGTGCAGACACTTCCTGTTATAGGGTGACGATGCTCAGTCCTTGTTCAGACACTTCCTGCTATAGGGTGACAATGCTCTGTCCTTGTGCAGACACTTCCTGTTATAGGGTGACGATGCTCAGTCCTTGTTCAGACACTTCCTGCTATAGGGTGACAATGCTCTGTCCTTGTGCAGACACTTCCTGTTATAGGGTGACGATGCTCAGTCCTTGTTCAGACACTTCCTGCTATAGGGTGACAATGCTCTGTCCTTGTGCAGACACTTCCTGTTATAGGGTGACGATGCTCAGTCCTTGTTCAGACACTTCCTGCTATAGGGTGACAATGCTCTGTCCTTGTGCAGACACTTCCTGTTATAGGGTGACGATGCTCAGTCCTTGTTCAGACACTTCCTGCTATAGGGTGACAATGCTCTGTCCTTGTGCAGACACTTCCTGTTATAGGGTGACGATGCTCAGTCCTTGTTCAGACACTTCCTGCTATAGGGTGACAATGCTCTGTCCTTGTGCAGACACTTCCTGTTATAGGGTGACGATGCTCAGTCCTTGTTCAGACACTTCCTGCTATAGGGTGACAATGCTCTGTCCTTGTGCAGACACTTCCTGTTATAGGGTGACGATGCTCAGTCCTTGTTCAGACACTTCCTGCTATAGGGTGACAATGCTCTGTCCTTGTGCAGACACTTCCTGTTATAGGGTGACGATGCTCAGTCCTTGTTCAGACACTTCCTGCTATAGGGTGACAATGCTCTGTCCTTGTGCAGACACTTCCTGTTATAGGGTGACGATGCTCAGTCCTTGTTCAGACACTTCCTGCTATAGGGTGACAATGCTCTGTCCTTGTGCAGACACTTCCTGTTATAGGGTGACGATGCTCAGTCCTTGTTCAGACACTTCCTGCTATAGGGTGACAATGCTCTGTCCTTGTGCAGACACTTCCTGTTATAGGGTGACGATGCTCAGTCCTTGTTCAGACACTTCCTGCTATAGGGTGACAATGCTCTGTCCTTGTGCAGACACTTCCTGTTATAGGGTGACGATGCTCAGTCCTTGTTCAGACACTTCCTGCTATAGGGTGACAATGCTCTGTCCTTGTGCAGACACTTCCTGTTATAGGGTGACGATGCTCAGTCCTTGTTCAGACACTTCCTGCTATAGGGTGACAATGCTCTGTCCTTGTGCAGACACTTCCTGTTATAGGGTGACGATGCTCAGTCCTTGTTCAGACACTTCCTGCTATAGGGTGACAATGCTCTGTCCTTGTGCAGACACTTCCTGTTATAGGGTGACGATGCTCAGTCCTTGTTCAGACACTTCCTGCTATAGGGTGACAATGCTCTGTCCTTGTGCAGACACTTCCTGTTATAGGGTGACGATGCTCAGTCCTTGTTCAGACACTTCCTGCTATAGGGTGACAATGCTCTGTCCTTGTGCAGACACTTCCTGTTATAGGGTGACAACATTGTCTACCTGTCTCCCAGGTAGACAATGTGACTCTGTCACAGCTTGGAAGGACTACAGTCCCCCCGCCCTCTTCTCTCTCCAGTCAGGTGTATATTATATCAGCTGTTGTGCAGGGTGTGTGAGCTCTGATGTGAAGGAGGTTTCCAGTGAATGACACGTTGGGTGAATATCGGGTGAATATATGAACACAGGCAGACGGTTGGAAGTCCTTCCCCCATCCTTATTCTCAGTCAGTGATTGGATTGCGTCCATTGGCAGATCTCGGTTTGGTGCCCGCGCGCTCTCTCCGGGGACCTCGCTGGCAGCAGAAACAATGGGTGACCTTGGCAGCGCTGCAGGTCGGAGCATTGTGTGCGGAAGGACGGAACGTTCCGGGAAGACTGCACCA
>NW_017307584.1:415168-419977 GCF_000935625.1 Nanorana parkeri | reverse complement strand
GGGCTCATATCCAATTCAATGCCCAATTCATAAAGCTGCCCTGTATCTCAGCCGTAGACTGACTATGGTGAAAGATCTCAGTCCCAGGAAGACATAAACGACACAAATGAATGCTGCAATGGCCGGGATATCAGCATCTCGCAGTCAGAGCTCAGACCGGGGAGGGCGAAGCAGCACAGGGAGCAGGCTGATAGGCAGAGAGAGCAGAGAGATGAGCTTGTCTGCTTCTCCTTTGCTGTCCAGTCAAAGGGCGGGAAGACTTGTAAGTAAAAGTGAAACTGCAGCAGAGAGATCCGGTGCTCTATCGAAAGCTCCAACTCGTTGAAATCTCCAACTACCTCACTGCCGGGTACTTTGCAAAGTCGGAGATTCGGACCAGGACTGCAAAACACAAAGACCGACGCAGCTTCTGTACAGATGACTTGTAACAATATTCAGCAGGTGGCAAACTCGACGGGTATTATCTCCTTAGGCGGGGGGTTTGGGGGGTGACCTAGACAGTAGTACAGGGAGATCTCGTTAGGAGGGTATTCTGAGAACCCTATGCGCGCATGCGCACCGCCGTGACTGTACAGAGCTCCGGTCTTTCTGAGCATCAGAAGTGAGGTAGTTGGAGATTTCGATGATGTTGGAGCTTCCGATAGAACACCAGTCTCCCTCCTTCTAGACGGGGCTGTGCTGTGCTGCAGAGCTATGTCAATCCCAGGACTGGCTGGGCAGACGGCAGGTACGCAGCTCCCGTGTCTGCGCATGTTTCTCACTAACAGTGTCATTTCTGTTACAGTTGGTGGTCTTTAGCGGGAAGATGGAGAAGGGGCATCCTTCATTCACTTCCATAATGCAATGGTAACCATGAGGGGCTCCCCTTGCAGCGCTCCGCGTGACATCCGCCAGTGAAGTGACCGGTCTACACTGATTCAAACTGCATTGTGTGTAATAGATAGATGGGTCATGGCCACATGGGACTGATGGCACTGGCATGCCATTGACGCGTTTCATGTCCCTCTACAGGCCACACATTTGGTGGGAGGTTCCTTCATATTTAAATCATTTATATATAATAATAATAATATATATACTGTATAATGATATATTGATGAGAGTTACTTACAGCAGGATATCGGGAGGGGTTTATTATCGCATGGTTGACGATGGCGCCTGCCCCGGCAGTGGTGCCGCCTAGACACACGCAGGGCACCAGAATGTTGGGCACCGGCACCATGCCATGGCAGCAATCATCTGCAATCTGCAGCCTCTCCCTCCTCTCATGGATGGCGGCAGGCTGTTGGCTCGTCGCTCTGGTACGGAGCTGGCACCAGGCTGGTTAGTCATTAACCCTTCGCTGGCATCCGGATCATCAGCTGGGGCATTGCTAAGAAACCTACAGCACCCAGGAAGGGTCACTTTAGGACATAGGTGGGCACGGGGGTGGGGATGCAAGATGGAGACCCTCAATGACATATAGTTTGTGTGTATTATGAACAATTGCCATGTGCGGGACCATTGCCATGTGCGGGATCATTGCCGAGTGTTGAACATGGCCATGTGCGGGATCATTGCCGTGTGCTTAACATTGACATGCGTGGGATCATTGCCGTGTGCGGGATCATTGCCGTGTGTTGAACATTGCCATGTGTGGGATCATTGCCATGTGCGGGATCATTGCCATGTGCGGGATCATTGCCATGTGCGGGATCATTGCCATGTGCGGGATCATTGCCATGTGCGGGATCATTGCCATGTGCGGGATCATTGCCATGTGCGGGATCATTGCCATGTGCGGGATCATTGCCATGTGCGGGATCATTGCCATGTGCGGGATCATTGCCATGTGCGGGATCATTGCCATGTGCGGGATCATTGCCATGTGCGGGATCATTGCCATGTGCGGGATCATTGCCATGTGCGGGATCATTGCCATGTGCGGGATCATTGCCATGTGTGGGATCATTGCCGTGTGCTGAACATTGCCATGTGCGGGATCATTGCCATGTGCGGGATCATTGCCGTGTGCGGGATCATTGCCGTGTGTGGGATCATTGCCATGTGTGGGATCATTGCCGTGTGTGGGATCATTGCCATGTGTGGGATCATTGCCGTGTGTGGGATCATTGCCATG
Organism: Nanorana parkeri; assembly: GCF_000935625.1. NCBI lineage: Eukaryota > Metazoa > Chordata > Amphibia > Anura > Dicroglossidae > Nanorana > Nanorana parkeri. Next base: position 417,858 of record NW_017307584.1, on the reverse strand, counting down.
TGTGGGATCATTGCTGTGTGTGGGATCATTGCCATGTGTGGGATCACTGCCGTGTGTGGGATCATTGCCATGTGCGGGATCATTGCCATGTGCGGGATCATTGCCATGTGCGGGATCATTTCCATGTGCGGGATCATTTCCATGTGCGGGATCATTGCCGTGTGCTGAACATTGCCGTGTGCTGATCTCCGTCATCTCCTGTCATCCTCATCCTTCTGATCATTAGAATCCCCCGTGTATGATGGACTCCGCCTGTCTGCATTGCGTTGGATGTTGGCGATTTCATGTGACTGTAATGAAGTGACACAATGGAGTGTCTGCGCCGTTCCGTGCGACCATCAATCACCGCCGATCTAAACCAGACAAAGAATCTTCTACCCGAGTCTCACCACCCGCAGCCTGCCGCTCGCTCCTCTGATAGTCCCATCTATCACAGTCCCGCTCCGGTCCTTTGCCTGGAAGCCATGTCCCTGACATGACCCCGTACAGCTTAAAGGATCTGTCCACCCAAATCTGACACGTTTCACAGAGTTGTGTCATGTGGGCAGGTTAGTGTCCTCATGTCTCATTAGACTGCTGGAGCCCCGGGGGGGGGGAGGGGGAGGCTGTGGGGAGCAGTCTAGCAGTGGGATCGAGGATCAGGTGAGTATATCTGCTTTATTTTCACTCTCTAGACTCTGACTTCATTGCTATATGCTTCATCATTGTGGAGATTTTCCTTGCTTCCTGTTCTGGGGGCGACCTAGACAGGAAGTATGGGGAGATATCCCTAGGTGGGTGGGTTGGGGAGGTGACCTAGACAGGAAGTATGGGGAGATATCCCTAGGTGGGTGGGTTGGGGAGGTGACCTAGACAGGAAGTATGGGGAGATATCCCTAGGTGGGTGGGTTGGGGAGGTGACCTAGACAGGAAGTATGGGGAGATATCCCTAGGTGGGTGGGTTGGGGAGGTGACCTAGACAGGAAGTATGGGGAGATATCCCTAGGTGGGTGGGTTGGGGAGGTGACCTAGACAGGAAGTATGGGGAGATATCCCTAGGTGGGTGGGTTGGGGAGGTGACCTAGACAGGAAGTATGGGGAGATATCCCTAGGTGGGTGGGTTGGGGAGGTGACCTAGACAGGAAGTATGGGGAGATATCCCTAGGTGGGTGGGTTGGGGAGGTGACCTAGACAGGAAGTATGGGGAGATATCCCTAGGTGGGTGGGTTGGGGAGGTGACCTAGACAGGAAGTATGGGGAGATATCCCTAGGTGGGTGGGTTGGGGAGGTGACCTAGACAGGAAGTATGGGGAGATATCCCTAGGTGGGTGGGTTGGGGAGGTGACCTAGACAGGAAGTATGGGGAGATATCCCTAGGTGGGTGGGTTGGGGAGGTGACCTAGACAGGAAGTATGGGGAGATATCCCTAGGTGGGTGGGTTGGGGAGGTGACCTAGACAGGAAGTATGGGGAGATATCCCTAGGTGGGTGGGTTGGGGAGGTGACCTAGACAGGAAGTATGGGGAGATATCCCTAGGTGGGTGGGTTGGGGAGGTGACCTAGACAGGAAGTATGGGGAGATATCCCTAGGTGGGTGGGTTGGGGAGGTGACCTAGACAGGAAGTATGGGGAGATATCCCTAGGTGGGTGGGTTGGGGAGGTGACCTAGACAGGAAGTATGGGGAGATATCCCTAGGTGGGTGGGTTGGGGAGGTGACCTAGACAGGAAGTATGGGGAGATATCCCTAGGTGGGTGGGTTGGGGAGGTGACCTAGACAGGAAGTATGGGGAGATATCCCTAGGTGGGTGGGTTGGGGAGGTGACCTAGACAGGAAGTATGGGGAGATATCCCTAGGTGGGTGGGTTGGGGAGGTGACCTAGACAGGAAGTATGGGGAGATATCCCTAGGTGGGTGGGTTGGGGAGGTGACCTAGACAGGAAGTATGGGGAGATATCCCTAGGTGGGTGGGTTGGGGAGGTGACCTAGACAGGAAGTATGGGGAGATATCCCTAGGTGGGTGGGTTGGGGGCGTGACCTAGACAGTAGTACAGGGAGATCTCCCTTTGCTAAGGGTTTAAGGGGGGTGTGACGGACCGCCTGGTACCCCGACTGGGTACCTCCATAAGAAAACAGCTTCCTCTCCGCTGGAACCCGAATCCCAGTGTCCTCAGCCCAAACTGCCTAATTATTGGACGGAACCAATATCTTAGGACAGAACGCTAAACCCTCAATCATTAGACAACACCAATGTTGAGGTGGAAACCAAGATCTGCTTTATTGAAGGAAGCGCACAGAGTTTATACCTGACAGGATCAGATTAGAGTTCAGTGTGTCCCCTCCCCCAGACAGCCGGGTGCCGCATTAGAAGTCTTTTAAGCCCAGACACTCTTTGAGATGAATGTCCTTAATTAGAGAGGAGCTTAATCCCATCATTGCAAACAATGGCCCCTCCCCCAGACAGCCTGCTGCCTTTAGAAGAATGGTTCCCATCAAATAGTGACAAGTTCTCTCTCTAGATGAAATATTAAACTGGAAACACACACAGCACACAAAGTTCTCCGGGGTTCTCTGCAGCCCTAGGCCCGTGGTCCGTAGGAAGGAGGCTAGCCCTCAGGCTCCTCCAGCAGCCCTGGTGACGGTTCAGTCCGTCACCAGGGGGGACCTAGACAGGAAGTAAAGGGAGATCTACCTAGGCAGGGGGAGTTGGGGAG
>NW_017307584.1:413122-413604 GCF_000935625.1 Nanorana parkeri | reverse complement strand
AGGTGGGAGGTTGGGGGGGGGGTGACCTAGACAGGAAGTACAGGGAGATCTCCCTGGGCAGGGGAGAGACACATAGCACCGAATCCTGCCAGAGGTTGTAACTCTTCCACGCTCCATCCAAATATAAAATAACCTGTGGGTGGAGTTTGGTGTTTCCTCTTCATCGTCCTCCTGTATTGGTTGTGTCCTCATTTCTCTGCCTCTACCCAGATGAATCATGAACAGTTTTAATTTTCTCACCAACTTTATTTTTGGGCTTTTCAGACAAAGAATTAGAATTCCGCCTCCGATGGGTCCCCGGGTACTCCCACCCACCTGTCAGGACAGACTGCAGTATTCTCCGAAAAACGCCCGACCCGCTGCGCCGAACCTAATGTGCTCAACAAGCCCAGCGAGGAACAAGATGTAACTTTCCTAAAATAGCCGATTCTGTATATTGGGCTGATGCTGGGGGGGGGGGGGGGAAGCAGGAAGCACATAAT
>NW_017307584.1:409027-412913 GCF_000935625.1 Nanorana parkeri | reverse complement strand
TAAAATATCCGGTTTTGTATATTGGGGTGGTGCTGGGGGGGGGGGGAGGAGCCAGATGCTGAATGACTTTCCACCATTCTTTGACATGGCGAGGCGCGCAAGAAGAACTACTTCCCCATCATCCTCCCCCGGATCGTTCATCCCTGTGGACTGTATATGGAGCAGATCTGTTATACATCGCGTACCATAATATCCCAGAAATTGTCATGGGATGATTAATGGAAGCGTTTTACTCTCTTCACAGCCTAGGTGGAACCTCGGGGGCTGTCCTGCTTGGCCACACCCCCATTACCCAGTGTCCTGGTCTCACTGCCACCCACTTCTTGGTCAGGTGTGGTTGAGCCGTGTTGCTGGTCACCAGCAGGCCAGCCCCCGGGGGTGACATCTGTATCATACGCTCTCCTGGGTTTTATCATTTCAGTATTGGGGACGTCTCCGTACCTCACAAGGTGAACGCGCCGCTCCTTGATTGCAAGCAGCTCCTTTAAAGGAGAACTATGGGGTTGTACGCCGGTATGTGTTCTCTCACCTCCCGATCTACTGAGCTGACCTGTGACAGTCTCATTGTCACAGGTCGGCTAGAACTATGAGGTGAGTGAAAGGCCCCCCTCATAGTTCTCCTTTAAGTAGAGTCGTCTTTCACCGCGGTGACTGAGGTTCCCTCCGCCCGCCTTTCACATCATTCGTCAGATAAAGTGTCACAAAATCACTTTTTTTTTGTCCCTTTCGCCCTTCCCATGAAAAATGCAAATTGCCTCTGAAAATGAATCTCATCCTTAAATAGCGCATATGAAGACCTGATGTCAAAGCCGCCGAGTTATTTTTGGGGATGTGAAGCGGCCGTCCAAATTCAGATTCCCAGCGGAGATAAAACGCATCTCAGAGACGCCGTGCTGCGTTTTTATATATTTTATTGCAGAATTCATAAGAAAAGTGAAATGAGAGGCAACCCATTCCTGCCCGGTGCCCCTAGTATGAGGCCAGAGACAAGGTTACTAGAGAGGAGAGTGTCTCCACTAACCGCTAACCTTGAAGGGGTACTCCACCTTCATCTGTACTGCACGGTGGCTGATAAACGCAATCACATGATCTTCTCTCAGGGTCCCTAATCTCACCATTGTGGGAGGGGCAGAGACACAGACTACTGGAGGAAATCTCACCATTGTTGGAGGGGCAGAGACACAAACTAGTGGAGGAAATCTCACCATTGTGGGAGGGGCAGAGACACAAACTACTGGAGGAAATCTCACCATTGTGGGAGGGGCAGAGACGCAGACTACATCTGGTTCTGCAATGTTTCAGTTTAGGAATATCGGAGTAGAATTTACTTACGAGTGACAGTTGCCGGATCTCAGATACGATCAGACCAGAATATAATACAGGCGGATTTGTGTTCAGAGTCGGAGAGACTTCCTGTTGTTAATCGCGTCCCTCAATAACAGGAAGCCATTCTGGTTCTGTGGTCAGCACCGGGTGAAGCAGAACACTGAACTTTCACCAGTAAACACAGATGGATCCCGGACACAGATGGATCCCGGACACAGATGGATGGATCCCGGACACAGATGGATCCCGGACACAGATGGATCCCGGACACAGATGTCCTTCATGATGAAACTTTCGGCAACTATATAAAGCAATGAGCCGAATGAGCCGAACGGATCGCCTTGTTATTACTGTGAAGCGACAACATTTCCCCGTATGAACCAATCAGATTCAATCATTCAGGGCGGGATTATCTTTGGGTGGCGGCTGCTCTGATGTAACCCCATTTCTTGCATTCACTTCATTGTCAATGTTCCTAAAGATGATTGTTGTTGTCACATTGTATCCCTTGCTGTGTCATGTTTCCTCTTTATTACACATATGGAGCTTCACTCTTTGCTTGTGTACGTTTCTAGGAAGGTTCCCGGAGAATGGACACTTTCCCCAAATAGATGACATCCCATTTCAGTTTCTATTTTTCCCCGTAAATTCTCATTTGACCTCTTTTTTTTCACCCTTCTGCCCATCTCAGTGCTGCGGATCTTCTGCAGCCCCTTTCAGACACTTATTGCCTCATGTACTCACTCCTGTGTCGGTTAGGCATCATTACTCTGGTCCGGCTTCTTGGCAGTGGGGGAGCATGCCATGCAATGTGTGCCAGCATGGCCACTTGTTGTCTCCAGCCAGTGGCAGGGTGACAACGCAGGGGCACAGTTGGGAGACAGGGAAAGAGCATTGTCACCCTATAATGGTATGCACACATCATTGCTCGGGCCGCCTTCCTGATTGCAGAAATGGTGGACCAGACCTGAGCAATGTGTGTCCACTTGTAGTCTCCACCGAGGGGTGTATGTTACAGGGTGACAACGCAGGGGCACAGTTGGGAGACAGGGAAAGAGTACTGTCACCCTATAATGGTATGCACACATCATTGCTCGGGGCCGCCTTCCTGATTCTGAGAATGGTGGACCAGACCTGAGCAATGTGTGTCCGCATGTAGTCTCCACCAAGGGGTGTATGTGGCAAGGTGACAACGCAGGGGCACAGTTGGGAGACAGGGAAAAAGTATTGTCACCCTATAATAGCACACACAGACACATCATTGCTCGGGACCGCCTTCCTGATTCTGAGAATGTTGGACTAGATATGAGCAATGTGTGTCCACTTGTAGTCTCCACCGAGGGGTGTATGTGACAGGGTGACAACGCCGGAGCAAATTTGGGAGACAGTTGTCACCCGATAACAGGAAGTAAGTGAACTAAGACTGAGAATGACTTTTTAAATGACATGAAAGCTTCTCTGAGGCGTTAGTGATTGGGTTTAGATTTACTTCAATGTAGTAGACGCTCTGTTCCGGCACAAAACTGCGCCCCTGTATTAACCAAGCTTGTGCAGGGACAGCCGGCCGAAGCATTGGCTGGCAGTAGAGGACCTGTCATAGCACACAGTGTGAGGTGATGTAGCGGCAGGCCTCATGGAACGCACAGCAGCTGTTCCTCAGCTGGGGGAGACTGATGTGTCTGCATGCTCGCTTGTCGCCATTTACCAGTCACATGACAGGAAGGTCAGACTTCGGGATGTCTTGCCTTGTGCGGGATGGAGACTGGCAGTGCCTGCGTGCTCCTTCATCAATGTGTCCCAGTGGGTGTCTCCTGCAGCTTCCTTCTATGCCGAAATGTACGGGGTATGGAGGACCAGAGCTACGAGACGAGGGGGAGGGGCTGGAGGACCAGAGCTACGAGACAAGGGGGAGGGGCTGGAGGACCAGAGCTACGAGACGAGGCTACTAAATTTAAACATGTTCACATTGGAGGTGAGGAGATTAAGGGGGGATATGATCTCCATGTACAAAATGTTCAATGGTAATAGCAACATTAGCGATAAACTGTTTAAAATTAATTCCATGACAAAAACTAGAGGCCACCACCTAAAATTGGTGGAAAACAAATTCCAGCACAAGGTGCAAAGGGGGTTCTTCACAGTAAGATCAGTTAGGGTCTGGAACTCACTGCCACAGGCGGCGATCTCAGCAAATAATGTGGAATTGTTTAAGAAACTTTTGGACGATTTCTTAAGGGACCGTAATATACAGGGGTACGGTTACTCCTAGAATGAGATCCTAATAGGTTGGACTTGATGGACTAATGTCTTTATTCAACCTCAAATACTATGTAACTATGTAACTATGTATGAATTCCAGACCTCTGAATATAACTCTGCTAGTTACTTGGTGCAGCTCCCGCTACTTATCCTGGGGGGAAAAAGAGGAAAACCCTCAGCAGGTAGAAAGACATGGATGAAAAGCACAGACTGGAGCTAGAAAGCTAGAACCCGATACCATGGCATCCAATATAATATTACATATTAGTCCCTTCTTCATAAGAGATTTAGTCCCTTGGTT
>NW_017307584.1:407858-408888 GCF_000935625.1 Nanorana parkeri | reverse complement strand
TGGCTATGTGTAGAAAGACTTAATTTATCTATTTATGAATTTGTGAATACACATCGATACTAAGGGATGTTGTTTTGTAAATATGTCTGCAGTTCCTCTTTAATGTAAAAGAATGGAATTGCTCTGCGTAGGATTTGCTCAGTGACATATGGGGGACTCGTAGGCGCCTGTTTCCTGTCCAGCCACTAGCAGAAAGCTTCTTAATGGCGGATTATAGGCTCAGTGGCGGTAACCTGGGATCCGGAATATTAGAGGAGATGATCTATCTGACCCCTTTAAGACAGACTGTCCAACACCATCTTCTGCATAGACAGCTTGTGTGAAGGAAACATTGGTCATGTTGGAGAGATTCTCATTTTTACATCTTCATTTTTATCCTCCGAAAGGAGATTTCAGGTCTGAACATCCAGTTATCAATAATAATAATAACAATAATAATAACTCCTATTGCTTGTCCAAGGCCTTTTTTATGTTGAAAGTGGCCAACAGCTTGGCTATAAAGCAGTGGTTCTCAACCTGTGTAACCAGGGCAGCCATCAGAAATTTTGGGGCCCGTTACACGGCTTTAGGCCGGGCCCCCCTCGCGCCGCTGGACACAGGGCTTAGTGACGCGCTGGACGCAGGGCTTAGTGACGCGCTGGACGCAGGACCCACCTGAGAGTGACCCTGCAGAGCCCACCATAGATGCTGCACAGCCCATCTGAGACTGTCTATGGTGGGCTCTGAAAGGGGTCTCAGGTGGGCTGGTCAGGGCTGCATCCCTCCCTCCTTTCCTTCCTAGCTCCTCTTACCTGCACACGTGGCCTCGTCTGCCGCCGGACAGGCCAGAAGTGACGTCACGTCCGGCCAGTCCGACATCAGATGAGCTGCGTCGCTGATGGGACCCCAGCTTGTCTCAAAGCCACTGGAGCTGCAATGCTGGGGCCCTGCGCTGCTAGGGCCAGGCCTCCGCCTCCTCGCCCTTCACCGTTGGCCGATAGTCATGTAAGGGACCCGGGCGGGCCCCCTAGGCTGCCCGGGCCCCTTACAT
>NW_017307584.1:399876-407640 GCF_000935625.1 Nanorana parkeri | reverse complement strand
CCCCCCCCCCCTGATGGCTGCCCTGTGTGTAACCTGAGGACCCACATTTGTCCTTGGTCATTAAGTTACGTCCCAAATCACACTGCAATGGAATGCACGGCATTGCGGTACCGCTTGTTCAGGTGCGGGCTATCGAACTGTGGGTGGGAGGTGCGTTCGGGATGCCATTCAACAGATCCACCAAGTCTCCATACCTTACGAGAACTGGGGTGGATCCTCAGCCTTTGGTCTAGTGTGGGCTGTTGTGCTGTGATGGAGCCTCCATCCATGTGTGCATTGCTTGTACAGCTCCCTTGCGTGCCCTGTAGAGGTTCCGGGAGACAGAAAATGACATCACTTCGGTCCAGGCTCCTCTACAGGACACACGAAGGAGTTGTACGTATGGATGGAGCTCCCTCACGGCCATAGCCCCAGCCCATCCCACCTCAAGCTGACACTTGGCACCGGGCGGCATATTTTGAATGGCTGCTTGGTGAGAGAACTGACAGCGCTGCGCTAGGGGGAGGCTGAGGAACCTCATCTAGAAAAGTGGAAGGCACACAGCGACCCACTGAACACGGGGTCGCGACCCACCAGTTGAGAACCAAGGCTATAAAGAATTCTTAAACTGCTAAATGCAAGCAATGATACTGTATATGAGAGAGAACTGATTTGTTCTTGGCATTCTCAGAAACTGCCCGTGTCTATGTCTGTCCTGCTGATCAGCACCAGGGATCCTCATACTTAACCGAAATACTCATTCTAATCCCTGATGCTAAACGTAAACCTAACTTCTAATCCTCAACCAGACCCCTAATTCTAAACCTAACCCTCAGCTCAATCTATAGTCCCAAACCTAATTCAAAGCCTAACCTAACCTCTGACTCTCAACCTAACCACTGATCCTTAATTATTATGCAGCCTTAACCCCTAATTCTTAAACTAGTTCCTAATCCTCAATTTAACACCTTATCCTCAACCTAACCTCTAACCCTTAACCTAACCCCTAATCCTCAAACTATCCCCAAATCCTCATCCTATATCCTAAATTTAACCCCGAAACCCCTGAAATCATTAAACCTTGACGTAATCTGCAACCTAATCCCTACCTAATCCCTTTTTACCTATTCCTTATCTACCTAACCCCTAACCTTTACTCTAACCCCTACATCCTAAAATAACCCCAGACTTTCAGCCCTCATCTGAATGCATAATCCTAAACCAAACTCTCAACTCAACCCATATTCCTAAACCTAACCCTCAACTCAACCCATACTCCTAAACCCTAACCCTCAACTCAACCCATATTCCTAAACCTGACCCTCAACTCAACCCATACTCCTAAACCTAACCCTCAACTCAACCCATTATCCTAAACCCTAACCCTCAACTCAACCCATATTCCTAAACCTGACCCTCAACTCAACCCATTATCCTACACCTAACCCTCAACTCAACGCATATTCCTAAACCTGAACCTCAACTCAACCCATATTCCTAAACCTGAACCTCAACTCAACCCCTGTTCCTAAACCTGACACTCAACTCAACCCATTATCCTACACCTAACCCTCAACTCAACCCATATTCCTGAACCTCAACTCAACCCATATTCCTAAACCTGACCCTCAGCTCAACCCATTATCGTACACACTAACCCTCAACTCAACCCATATTCCTAAACCTAACCCTCAACTCAACCCATTATCCTAAACCCTCAACTCAACCCATATTCCTAAACCTGACCCTCAACTCAACCCATTATCCTACACCTAACCCTCAACTCAACCCATATTCCTAAACCTGAACCTCAACTCAACCCATATTCCTAAACCTGAACCTCAACTCAGCCCCTTTTCCTAAACCTGACCCTCAACTCAACCCATTATCCTACACCTAACCCTCAACTCAACCCATATTCCTAAACCTGACCCTCAACTCAACCCATTATCCTACACCTAACCCTCAACTCAACCCCTGTTCCTAAACCTAACCCTCAACTCAACCCATTACCCTAAACCCTAACCCTCAACTCAACCCATATTCCTAAACCTGACCCTCAACTCAACCCATTATCCTACACCTAACCCTCAACTCAACCCATTATCCTACACCTAACCCTCAACTCAACCAATTATCCTAAACCTAACCCTCAACTCAACCCTTGTTCCTAAACCTAACCCTCAACTCAACCCATTATCCTAAACCCTAACCCTCAACTCAACCCTTGTTCCTAAACCTAACCCTCAACTGAACCCATTATCCTAAACCCTAACCCTCAACCCATATTCCTAAACCTGACCCTCAACTCAATTCAGCATATATCGGAATTTACCTTATGGACAGCGTTTTGTTTTTGTCTTTATACCAAAAATATACGAATACATCTGGCTTTTTAAGCGGCATGTCTCCTAATTGTCAAGAAAATTTATTTCATTAACCCACTCATCTACTCATGAGTTTATGGGCGGTTTGCAGTCATATATTTTCGTGTATATATATTTATCTGTTTGTTGTGTGTATATATTTATCTAATTGTTTGACTAATGTATTTTTCTGATTTTTGTGTACGTAGAGTCTTAGAGATATGGATTTTTAATGAATAAATAATTTATACCTTCTTTACCATTTAAATTGGTATGTAGTTTTTGTAAAGAATGGTGGGATCCCCTCTCCCTGGGGAAAACTTCTTTTTCTAAATAACTTTGAATAGTTAGGGGACCCCCATTTATATCTAATTTATATTAGAGATATTGTGCATATACCTTCCCTTCCCCGTTCTTTTTTGCCATAATCATAAACCTAACCTCTAATGCTCAACCTAATTATAGTTCAACCCTAACCTCCAATCCTCAACCTAATCTCTAACCCCTAATCCTCAGCCTTACCCTTTATTTTCAACCTAGCCACTAACCCATAGCCTAACTTCTAATCCTCAAACTATCCCCTAATCCTAAATGAAACCCGTAACTCTCAACCTAACTACTAACCCTTAACCCAACCTAACCCCTAATTGTTTAACTAACCCTTAATAACCTAACCTTCAGTCTAACCCTTGACCCTCAACCTAGCCCCTACCCTCAACCTATCCCATGACTCAAACCCTTATCCTACACCCAACCCATACCCTTACAATAGTCATAATGCTTTTGCTGATATCACTTTTGCACCAAAATTAGGTAAGCACAGGAAGTAAATGAATACAATAAAATATCAGCAGACAAATGCTGGATCCGTGATGTATGCGTCCTGACAATGAGCGATGATTACACTGGGCTGTGATAATTCTCCATTCGTTCTTCTGGTTCTACCTTATATGTTCATAATCCCCCCCCTGAAATATTTACAAACGCCTATTTCCATCAATATGAGTCCTGGTTACAGAACGGTTGTTTTGGAAACTCCAGCGGGGCGAGAGAGAGAGGTGCATTCAGAGGTCCTCGTAGGCGCTATAACATATAGTGCATCATATAGACCTCTCGGAAAAAGGACAAAACTATTTATCAGACGCTTTCGTGTACATTAAGGGATTTGGCGGAGCAAAGCTGGATTTGTTTGTCAGAGGCTCAGGAAAGGGGGGCGGGCTTTATATTTGGAAATTGTAGGGATGCAATAAAAATGCTATAAAATGTTTAATAAAAAATGCCTAAATATCGGACATATAAAAACAGAAGAATTCAGTGTAAACCAAAACTTTGTTATTATGACGACAGAGCTTTTTAAGTCTCTAAATATTTCCTGTAGCAGTTTTGTATCTGTGTCTGAAGCTGGGAGCAATGGTAAAGTTGCCAATCAACCTAAACCAGGTACCCACAATCATTGTGTGTCTGTGCCCGCCCTGCTTCAAGATGAGTGGGAGGAGTTCTGTGTCTGTGCCCGCCCTGCTTCAAGATGAGTGGGAGGGGTTCTGTATATGTGCCCGCCCTGCTTCAAGATGAGTGGGAAGAGTTCTGTATCTCTGCCCGCCCTGCTTTAATACGAGTGGGAGGGGTACTGTGCCAGCGTCCACCTTGATTCAAGATGAGTGGGAGGAGTTCTGTGTCTGTGCCCGCCCTGCTTCAAAATGAATGGAGGGAATTCGGTGTCTGTGCCCGTCCTGCTTTAAGATGAGTGGGAGGAGTTCTGTGTCTGTGCCCACCCTGCTTCAAGATGAGTGGGAGGAGTTTTGTGTCTGTGCCCGCCCTGCTTCAAGATGAGTGGGAGGAGTTTTGTGTCTGTGCCCGCCCTGCTTCAAGATGAGTGGGAAGAGTTTTGTGTCTGTGCCCGCCCTGCTTCAAGATGAGTGGGAGGAGTTTTGTGTCTGTGCCCGCCCTGCTTCAAGATGAGTGGGAAGAGTTATGTGTCTGTGCCCGCCCTGCTTCAAAATGAGTGGGAGGAGTTCTGTGTCTGTGCCCACACTGCTTCCAGATGAGTGGGAGGAGTTTTGTGTCTGTGCCCACACTGCTTCAAGATGAGTGGGAGGAGTTCTGTGTCTGTGCCCGCCCTGCTTCAAGATGAGTGAGAGGCGTTCTGTGTCTGTGCCCGCCCGGCTTCAAGATGAGTGGGAGGAGTTCTGTATCTGTGCCCCCCCTGCTTCAACATGAGTGGGAGGAGTTCTGTATCTGCCCGCCCTGCTTCAAGATGAGTGGGAGGAGTTCTGTGTCTGTGCCCCCCCTGCTTCAAAATGAATGGGGGGAATTCGGTGTCTGTGCCCGCCCTGCTTTAAGATGAGTGGGAGGAGTACTGTGTCTGAGCCCGCCTTGCTTCAAGATGAGTAGGATGAAAGGGGCGGGTCCAGGGAAAGTCAGGCAGCGGAGGAAAGTGCTAGATGAAATGAAGCAGGCTCTATCTTGCTGCAGCTTCTATTGCACATTGTGAGGAGCTCCCAGTGTGCGGTGACATCAGAGGAAGAGGAGAGGAGCCGCTACAACTGTGCAAGACTGAAGGGAAGGCTGGAGCTAAGATGAATAAAACAAAGGTTGAGTTGGAGTTCCACTTTAACCCTCCCACTCTTTTCTTTGACGTCACATGAGCAGAAATTGATGGGACGCCACCTGTCCTCCTCCCACTCACTACAGCACAGTCTGCACGTCACATCTTTCCCATTCTTCCCATAATCCGGCTCACCCGTAACAATATATAATAATGTATTCTGCGTGATGGGGGATGGGGGCGCCTCCTGCGTTCATTCATATCGCACCGATCAGATCCGGCTGCCATACCCTCCGCTATCAGACAATACATGGAATATCTTTACTTGCTTCAAGATGAGTGGGAGGAGTTCTGTGTCTGTGCCCGCCCTGCTTCAAGATGAGTGGGAGGGGTTCTGTATATGTGCCCGCCCTGCTTCAAGATGAGTGGGAAGAGTTCTGTATCTCTGCCCGCCCTGCTTTAATACGAGTGGGAGGGGTACTGTGCCAGCGTCCACCTTGATTCAAGATGAGTGGGAGGAGTTCTGTGTCTGTGCCCGCCCTGCTTCAAAATGAATGGAGGGAATTCGGTGTCTGTGCCCGTCCTGCTTTAAGATGAGTGGGAGGAGTTCTGTGTCTGTGCCCACCCTGCTTCAAGATGAGTGGGAGGAGTTTTGTGTCTGTGCCCGCCCTGCTTCAAGATGAGTGGGAGGAGTTTTGTGTCTGTGCCCGCCCTGCTTCAAGATGAGTGGGAAGAGTTATGTGTCTGTGCCCGCCCTGCTTCAAAATGAGTGGGAGGAGTTCTGTGTCTGTGCCCACACTGCTTCCAGATGAGTGGGAGGAGTTTTGTGTCTGTGCCCACACTGCTTCAAGATGAGTGGGAGGAGTTCTGTGTCTGTGCCCCCCCTGCTTCAAAATGAATGGGGGGAATTCGGTGTCTGTGCCCGCCCTGCTTTAAGATGAGTGGGAGGAGTACTGTGTCTGAGCCCGCCTTGCTTCAAGATGAGTAGGATGAAAGGGGCGGGTCCAGGGAAAGTCAGGCAGCGGAGGAAAGTGCTAGATGAAATGAAGCAGGCTCTATCTTGCTGCAGCTTCTATTGCACATTGTGAGGAGCTCCCAGTGTGCGGTGACATCAGAGGAAGAGGAGAGGAGCCGCTACAACTGTGCAAGACTGAAGGGAAGGCTGGAGCTAAGATGAATAAAACAAAGGTTGAGTTGGAGTTCCACTTTAACCCTCCCACTCTTTTCTTTGACGTCACATGAGCAGAAATTGATGGGACGCCACCTGTCCTCCTCCCACTCACTACAGCACAGTCTGCACGTCACATCTTTCCCATTCTTCCCATAATCCGGCTCACCCGTAACAATATATAATAATGTATTCTGCGTGATGGGGGATGGGGGCGCCTCCTGCGTTCATTCATATCGCACCGATCAGATCCGGCTGCCATACCCTCCGCTATCAGACAATACATGGAATATCTTTACACTGATGTATCTCTGTCCTCATCCCGGCCTCTCCGACCTGTGCACAAGCACCATGCACTTCATAACTGGAATGTAAACAAATGTACGCGATCCCGGCGGGGGCCCTCACCCCGGCCTGACGCAAGTCCTGAAGCCAGCACGAGGGAGATGTCTATCTGGAAGATGGGAGATGAGTGCTCACACTTCAGACGTGCGTCACGCTGCGCCCCGACCCATTCCGGTGTTGTGGTAGATCAGTGTTTACTTCTGTCAATAACAATGTGTCCTCCAGCTCCTTCCTACGGCCCCGCCAATCCCTGAGCCCCGGCTTTACCCAGCACTAAGGGGCATATCTATCATTCACCTGCAGTGAATGTCACATCCGTATGAGTTCTTCTGTCTTATGTAATGTTCCTAGTATGGGCTGCGGTAGATCAGACTATGTGTACAAGCGTACGATGTGATTCATTGGTTGTGTCCTTTAAAGGATGGATGATGTTATTTCTCATCCTGGCAGACTTGTCCTCGATCGACCTCAGAACAGACATGTGCTCCAGAGTGTCCATGTCCGAGGCCAAAATACAAATATATACACTATATTCCGAAAAGTATTGGGACGCCTTTACACGCACATGAACTCTAATGGCATCCCAGTCTTAGTCCGTAGGGTTCAGTATTGGGTTGGCTCCGCCCTCTAATGGCATCCCAGTCTTAGTCCGTAGGGTTCAGTATTGGGTTGGCTCCGCCCTCTAATGGCATCCCAGTCTTTGTCTGTAGGGTTCAGTATTGGGTTGGCTCGGCCATTTGCCGCTATAACAGCTCCTCCTCTTCTGGGAAGGCATCCACAAGGTTTAGGGGTGTGTCTATGGGAATGTTGGGCCATTTGTGAGGTCAGGTACTGATGTTGGGGGAGGGGCTCGCAGTCTCCACCTCTAATTAATCCCTAAAGTGTTCTATGGGGTTGGGGTCAGGACTCTGTGCGGCCAGTCACGTTCCTCCCCCCTAAACTCCCCCATCCATGTCTTTATGGACCTTGCTTTGTGCACTGGTGCGCAGTCATGTTGGAACAGGAAAGGGCCGTCCCCAAACTCCTCCCACAAATTTGGGAGCATGAAATTGTCCAAAATGTCTTGGTGTGCTGATGCCTTAAGAGTTCCCTTCACTGGAACTAAGGGGTGGAGCCCAACCCCCGAACCCTCCTTCCCCAAACTTTACACTTGGCACAATGCAGTCAGGCAAGTACCGTTCCCCTGGCAACCTCCAAACCCAGACACGCCCATCGGATTGCCAGACAGAGAAGCGTGATTGGTCACTCCAGAGAACACGTCTCCACTTCTCTAGAGTCCAGTGGCGGCGCGCTTTACACCACGGCATCCCACGCTTTGCATTGCACTTGGTGATGTGCGGCTTGGATGCAGCTGCTCGGCC
>NW_017307584.1:397012-399601 GCF_000935625.1 Nanorana parkeri | reverse complement strand
CCGGCAGAGACGAGGGTGCCCGGCAGAGACGAGGGTGTCCGGCAGAGACGAGGGTGCCCGGGAGAGATGAGGGTGTCCGGCAGAGATGAGGGTGTCCAGCAGAGATGAGGGTGTCCGGCAAAGATGAGGGTGCCCGGCAGAGACGAGGGTGCCCGGCAGAGACGAGGGTGTCCGGCAGAGACGAGGGTGCCCGGGAAAGATGAGGGTGTCCGGCAGAGATGAGGGTGTCCGGCAAAGATGAGGGTGTCCAGCAGAGATGAGGGTTTTCATTATCAGCATTTATCTATTTGCTGTGCTTCATCCTTCCTTAAAGGGTATATCCTTCATGAAGCAAAGAAGCCTCTGATGGAAGCTGCCTGTCTCTGACTACAGAGCTGCATATTAGTTGAAGACAATAACATTTCATAGTTTGAACTTTGCAGCGGTGTGATCCAGGAGTGGGTAGACATCGATTTCGGGTGGACTAATGCTTTATTTCCTCTTTACAGTAATTCGGCTCGGGTGTTTGTTAGTTCTTTATGTTTGGTGTAAGCAGAGCAGGTAATGGGCCGGGGCTGGGATGGAACGCATGGCCACCAGGACCGCACGGCATGCGGCACGCCATCTTGTTGACATACTTTTGTTTTCTCTGGACCCGAAGCCGGGTTTAAAACCAAGCTCTGCTCAGCGTGTTAACAACTCCTCTTCCCACATAGAAGATGCTGACGATGTGTTAATGACTTGACGCCATACTGTAATAATCAGCGCTCCTCATAGGACCAGCTGCTTCACACAGCACACTTCTGAGATTCCTTCCACCAATCCCCCATTGATTCCAGAACATATGGCGCCGGGCTGTCCCCCCATCTGTGGCACTCACGTTCCTCTCCATCGCTTTTCATGAAAACCTGTCTTTGCCGTGTCCCCGCACGCCGCCGCCGCCTATAGCTTTGTTCTGTGACAGTGAGAGCACCGTTTATGAAAGTGGGCCGCTGTGGCTATATATACTGCAGAACCATTGACATTCATGAGGCGCGATGGAGGAATTTTATTATAACTCGGGGATTTGGGAGAGAAATTTGAGATTCACTCAGAAGGCCCATTGACGTCCGCTCTGCGTATTTTTAGGTCAGAAATGGAACATTTTCCAAATTCCTTTGTCATTCCTGAGCTGTGCAGCAATGTCCTGGGATCAGAGTGAGGCCGAGGAGGGATGCTGGGAGCAGCGTGACCGTCACCCCGGGCTGGAGGTAGAACACTGTATTCCGGAAACTTCCAGCCACATTTATACAACTGCTTCACTCTGATATTATACAATTATGTTAAAGATCCCCCAAGACCCCCAAGTGTCAGTGTGTTATTATCCTGGGACCCCCAAGTGTCAGTGTGTCATTGTTCTGGGACCCCCAAGTGTCAGTGTGTCATTGTTCTGGGACCCCCAAGTGTCAGTGTGTCATTGTTCTGGGACCCCCAAGTGTCAGTGTGTCATTGTTCTGGACCCCCAAGTGTCAGTGTGTCATTGTTCTGGACCCCCAAGTGTCAGTGTGTCACTGTATTGGTACCTCCAAATCAGAATGGAGATAACACGCCATTGTGTCTGGTCACATGTTAGTGCTTCTTATTTGCACTTCCACGATCCTATAGACAATGTTATCAGTCAGATGTTGTACAGTAAAATGTCATCTATAATAAGGAGTATGTTTTGGGAGTCAGGGAAGGTCAGCTTCCATCCGAGGCTGCTCACGCAATGTGCTTCATTACAGATGGGTGATGGGGGAGATGTTGGAACTTGCGGTTGCATGTTTGGTTGTTGTGTCTTTGGAATGATGCGAGGAGAGACTCCTGTTACAGATGAGAGCAGACATCGAGACATGTGCGTTCCATCAGAATGGAAAAGTTTTGGCTTCAGCTGACATGGAAACTTTCTGCGAGATAACATCTGCAGGAGTGCTCGGCTGTTTCTGCGTCACATGATACGAGCGGAGGTCATGTGACCTGTGGTGTTGGTCAATACTCACTGTGGCATTGCGCAAAGGAAAACGTTTTTTTTTTTAAACCCAGAACATCCATCATAAACAATTCATACCATACGTCCCGTGCAATTCACCCGCTCTCCTTATATTGATATAGATGACTGATATCTGACGGTTATTATTAAATAAGACATCAAAGAATGAGGACTGTGTACAGAGATGACCCAAGGCAGGGAGATGAATAGACCAGGACTGGACACGGAGAGTACATGGACTGTAGAGAAACAGGAAAGTTTATGACTTAATGGAGATTATGGACTATAGACATGGGAGAGCATAAGAACTGTAGAAAGAAGGGAGGTGGAGGAGATGAGGGACTGTAAAGATGGAGGAGAGGTGGAGACGAGCATGGACTGAGCAGAGAGGGGAGGTGGAGGAGATGAGGGACTGTAAGGATGGAGGAGAGTAGAGAAGAGCATGGACTGAGCAGAGAGGGGAGGTGGAGGAGATGAGGGACTGTAAGGATGGAGGAGAGTAGAGAAGAGCATGGACTGAGCAGAGAGGGGAGATGGAGGAGATGAGGGACTGTAAGGATGGAGGAGAGTAGAGAAGAGCATGGACTGAGCAGAGAGGGGAG
>NW_017307584.1:392144-396959 GCF_000935625.1 Nanorana parkeri | reverse complement strand
GGTGAAATGGAATACAATGAAGGTGATGGAGACTGAACACTCCGGGTTTATTATTGGCTGAACTTTTCACCTTACATCCTCACTACACACTTCAGTAACTCATGGCCAATGTTCTGCAGATGATTCCTCCTGCAGAGCATCCCTCCCGCCTCTGGGTGAATGCACTCAGTAAATATTTATCACGCTGTATCCCCTCCAGTTTTTCTCTCTCCTTCTGGTTGGGGAGAGATTTGCTTCCAGCCATTTAGGAAACATCTGTCTTGTGAGTGGTGCCCTGACACGTCTCTCGTCTGTCCTACCTGTCCCCCCAGGGGCCCTCTGTCCTCATTATTTCCTCGCAGACCTCCTGTCAGTCTCCTCGGTCAGATTCTCATCTTCCTGTGTCGGTAACAAGTCCTATGAATTATTTATTCGAGAGAAGACTGCACACATTGTGCCAGAGGACTCCACTCAAACTTTCTGCCCCGCTCCTGACGTCGGCTTCTCTTATCGGATCATAATGTAACATGGAGGAGATGGTGTCAGCACTGCCATTCTATAATTGACTAAAAGCAACCAATCAGCTCCTCACCATCTTGTATTGATTTGTATTGTGATTGTTATGTCTTCCTTATATTGTAAAGCGCTGCGCACACTGTATATAGCGCTATATAAATCCTGTATAATAATAATAATACAGAGACTGGACGTGACTGTGGGGGGAGGGGACATTATAGTGTAAGCTCCTCTGTACAGAGACTGATGTGACTGTGGGGGGAGGGGATATTAGAGTGTAAGCTCCTCTGTACAGAGACTGATGTGACTGTGGGGGAGGGGGGACATTTGAGTGTAAGCTCCTCTGTACAGAGACTGATGTGACTGTGGGGGGCATTAGAGTGTAAGCTCCTCTGTACAGAGACTGATGTGACTGTGGGGGAGGGGACATTAGAGTTAGAGTTTTTGTTAGAACTTTATCGAAATGTCACAAGTGACATTCCATTAAGTTCTGTGGTCTCACCGCAGTACAATGCGGTTGTGCCGCGTCTCGCAAGGCGCACTTAAAGATTGTACTGCATGCCGCACAGCAACCAGAATACAGCGGTATGAAGTGCGACCACCCGTGACAAGGCAGATTAGAAACAACCGCCACAGCACAGCGTGAACACGCATGTGACTTGAATGAGCCCTGAGACCACATGGGAGTTCTATGAATGGGGATCTCAGCTTGAAAGTAACTTAAATGCCATCTAGTGGTAGTACAAGTTCTGCATCACCACCCTCCAGATATAAGATATATTATACAGGAGTGACATCACCACCCTCCAGATATAAGGTACATTATATTACCAAAAGTATTGGGACGCCTTTACACGCACATGAACTCTAATGGCCCCCCAGTCTTAGTTCGTAGGGTTCAGTATTGGGTTGGCCCCGCCCTCTAATGGACCCCCAGTCTTAGTCTGTAGTGTTCAGTATTGGGTTGACTCCGCCCTCTAATGGCATCCCAGTCTTAGTCCGTAGGGTTCAGTATTATTGATGTGCGGCTTGGATGCAGCTGCTCGGCCATGGAAACCCATTCCATGAAGCTCTCTACGCACTGTTGTTGCGCCAATCTGAAGGCCGCATGGAGTTTGGCGGTCTGTAGCTATTGGCTCTGCAGACAGTCGGCGACTTCTGCGCACTGTGCGCTTCAGCATGCGCTGACCCCGCTCTGTCATGTGACGTGGCCTACCGCTTCCTGGCTGAGTTGCTGCTGTTCCCAGTTGCTTCCACTTTGTTACCATTCCAGTAACAGGCGACCGCGGCGGAATATTTAGTAGCCGGGAAATGTCACGGAACACCTGAATCCAATGATTTGGAGGGGGAGGGGCCAATACTTCTGATATTATAGTGTATATTATACAGGAGCGACATCACCGCCCTCCAGATATAAGGTATATTATACAGGAATCACCTCTCTTCGGATATAAGATATATCACCCAGCGGTGACATCACTCCTGTGAAGTGTACGATGACAGGTGATGAAGGATCGGTCCTGTACTCTGGATTTTGGTGTATTATTCCCTCTCGCGGTTCGGTAGTCACGACTGAGATGCTGTAATTATGTTTCTGAGCCGAGAGTCGTTCCCCTGAAGTCCTCGTCCGTGGACTCCATCAGATTGTGTTTTGATTTGTAGGGGGTTGGAGAGGGAGGAATCCCGCACACCGAGGCACTCGGCGAATGCCGATGACACTTGTAGTGGAGACGCTGCTCACTTGTACTGTAAAGAGATTTATTCATGGAAGTGTCGTCTTTATTCACCGCTCTCACCGGCCCCCGGCAGAGGTGTCACCGTCTACTCTGCATTAATGACATCTGTGTCATCACAACACACTGCGGGTCCCGGGGGAAGAATGTTCTGCGGGCACTCGCTTCCTTTAAAGGGTCTGTCCACCTGGAAGTGATAGGTGGAGCTTCAAGTCAACGTGAACCCCTGACCAAATGATATTTAGTATTCTCTGTGCCATGTGTACTGTACATAGTAGCAGGTATTTTAATAGAATGCCTTGTGTTACATGTTACATGTCAGTGCTGATCTCCTGCAGCCACTTCCTGTCTACATGCACTCCAGTGATGGCAGCATAGCATTTCAAAGAGAGTGTTTCCTGATGGTGACAACAGTGGACCATGTCTGTGTAATGTGTGCGGAAATGGCCACTTGTAGTCTCCATTGGAAGCCTGTGTGGCAGGGTGACAACACAGGAGGACAAGTGGGATCAGGAAGTGTCAGGGACAGAGCATTGTCACCCTGTAACAGGAAGTGTCTGAACAAGGACAGAGCATTGTCACCCTGTAACAGGAAGTGTCTGAACAAGGACAGAGCATTGTCACCCTATAACAGGAAGTGTCTGAACAAGGACAGAGCATTGTCACCCTATAACAGGAAGTGTCTGAACAAGGACAGAGCATTGTCACCCTATAACAGGAAGTGTCTGAACAAGGACAGAGCATTGTCACCCTATAACAGGAAGTGTCTGAACAAGGACAGAGCATTGTCACCCTATAACAGGAAGTGTCTGAACAAGGACAGAGCATTGTCACCCTATAACAGGAAGTGTCTGAACAAGGACAGAGCATTGTCACCCTATAACAGGAAGTGTCTGAACAAGGACAGAGCATTGTCACCCTATAACAGGAAGTGTCTGAACAAGGACAGAGCATTGTCACCCTATAACAGGAAGTGTCTGAACAAGGACAGAGCATTGTCACCCTATAACAGGAAGTGTCTGAACAAGGACAGAGCATTGTCACCCTATAACAGGAAGTGTCTGAACAAGGACAGAGCATTGTCACCCTATAACAGGAAGTGTCTGAACAAGGACAGAGCATTGTCACCCTATAACAGGAAGTGTCTGAACAAGGACAGAGCATTGTCACCCTATAACAGGAAGTGTCTGAACAAGGACAGAGCATTGTCACCCTATAACAGGAAGTGTCTGAACAAGGACAGAGCATTGTCACCCTATAACAGGAAGTGTCTGAACAAGGACAGAGCATTGTCACCCTATAACAGGAAGTGTCTGAACAAGGACAGAGCATTGTCACCCTATAACAGGAAGTGTCTGAACAAGGACAGAGCATTGTCACCCTATAACAGGAAGTGTCTGAACAAGGACAGAGCATTGTCACCCTATAACAGGAAGTGCCTGAACAAGGACAGAGCATTGTCACCCTATAACAGGAAGTGTCTGAACAAGGACAGAGCATTGTCACCCTATAACAGGAAGTGTCTGAACAAGGACAGAGCATTGTCACCCTATAACAGGAAGTGTCTGAACAAGGACAGAGCATTGTCACCCGATAACAGGAAGTGCCTGAACAAGGACAGGGCATTGTCACCCTATAACAGGAAGTGTCTGAACAAGGACAGAGCATTGTCACCCTATAACAGGAAGTGCCTGAACAAGGACCTCCATTGCAGGATCACCGGGGATTATTATATCTATACATCTGCCTCTGTGGGCGGATTCCTCTGTCTTCTATTAGATGTAATGGAGAGGTCTCTCTAGGCTGGTAAAGTGGACCTGTCTCTGTATACGTCAGGCAGTGCGGCGGGTTGTATATACATATATGTAGGTGGGGTGCAGTGAGGGTATTGAGCGGCTCCTCTTATCATTTCACCAGAAATCTATGGAAATCTCTTCATTTCCTCCGTCTTGCCGCCTCGGTTCTCCTCCTTCCCCTTCAATGTTCCGTACCGCCAGTCCTATGATGTATGGCGGGATATACCGCTGACTCAGCCCAGGGGATTCCCATCCTTCTTCGGCTGTCAGCCAACATCTGCATTCTTATAGATTTCCGCAGCGCAGGATGGAGAGCGATCAATACTCAGACTGTTCCGTGTCAAGGCAGAAATATCGCACCCAGTACTGGCGGGGACCGCATGGCAGCCGCAGATGCTGTTATTGAGAACTCTCTGCAGTGTTTAAAGCTGAACTCCGGGCAGACTCCCCGAGTCAATCCTTGTGCAACGATGATTTATAATAAAGCTGCTTAATACAATGGAAACGAAAAAAATCTTATGTTAGCTCGACTTCCGATACTTGCAGAAGGACATCACCGCGCCTCCTGGGATAGATGGGTGGAAGGCATGTGACATCACCGCGCCTCCTGGGATAGATGGGTGGAAGGCATGTGACATCACCGCGCCTCCTGGGATAGATGGGTGGAAGGCATGTGACATCACCGCGCCTCCTGGGATAGATGGGTGGAAGGCATGTGACATCACCGCGCCTCCTGGGATAGATGGGTGGAAGGCATGTGACACAACCAAGCCTCCTGGGGTAGATCGGTG
>NW_017307584.1:390386-392018 GCF_000935625.1 Nanorana parkeri | reverse complement strand
GGAAGGCATGTGACATCACCGTGCCTCCTGGGATAGATGGGTGGAAGGCATGTGACATCACCGTGCTTCCTGGGATAGATGGGCGGAAGGCATGTGACATCACCGTGCTTCCTGGGATAGATGGGCGGAAGGCATGTGACATCACCGTGCCTCCTGGGATAGATGGGTGGAAGGCATGTGACATCACCAGACCTCCTGGGATAGATGGGTGGAAGGCATGTAACATCACCGTGCCTCCTGGGGTAGATGGGTGGAAGGCATGTGACATCACCGTGCCTCCTGGGATAGATAGGTGGAAGGCATGAGTGACATCATAATACCTCCTGGTATAGAAAGGTTGAGGGTGTGGGTGACATCATAATACCTCCTGGGATAGATGGGTGGATGGTGTGGGTGACATCACCATGCCTCCTGGGATAGATGGGTGGATGGTGTGGGTGACATCACCGTGCCTCCTGGGATAGATGGGTGGATGGTGTGGGTGACATCACCGTGCCTCCTGGGATAGATGGGTGGATGGTGTGGGTGACATCACCGTGCCTCCTGGGATAGATGGGTGGATGGTGTGGGTGACATCACCGTGCCTCCTGGGATAGATGGGTGGATGGTGTGGGTGACATCATAATACCTCCTGGGTTAGATGGGTGGATGGTGTGGGTGACATCATAATACCTCCTGGGTTAGATGGTGGGAAGGTGTGATTGACATCATCATCATTCTCTTAGGATTCTGACCATCTATCCAGGAGGCAGCGGTGAGACATGATGACGTCACCTGCGCCGTGTCAGTAGCCGGGTCAAGGTATCGTGTTATCACGGATGCTGGCCTCTATTATTAGTATATTATAATTATGTTTGTTTTGTATGGAGAAGGTTCTTGATTGATTGTCAATACACAATCGCCTTCTGCCCCCTCCGAGCTGCAGTGCATTTCCATCGACAACGAGGAGCCCAAAAAATGTTTTGTGTCTTCGGTGCTGCCCTAGATGCCCCATCACTCCACCATACGGCACAATCCAGTAATTGGTCCTCTCCAGACAGTGAGGATTTATATTCATGCGGAAGGTTTGGCAGGAATAAGGCTGCAATGCAGACTACTTGTCATTATAGAGAGCGCTGTATTCTGCCAGGCGGACACTCCAGTCAGTGATTGTAATGAAGCTTCGGGAGGTGACCATGGAGGACAAGGTCCAGGCCAAGACCTCCGATAGTTACCCAGATATTATTCTAATGTATCAGGCCGTAGCGATGCTTTACATGGTTCTTGGGCCAGCCAGTAATCAGGTTTTCTGGGAACACTGACTGCTGAGCCATATGAATGTGCAGACCAGATGTTGTCAGCTCTGTCTATTATGTGCTCCTCAATGTCCCTCAGAGGTGGCAGTCCTACCAAGAAGCACATAGAGGCACTTCCATCTGTTTAATAATACAACTGTTTATGTGATGTATACAAATACATAAGGGAAGTTGTTGCTGATTACATGCAGAGGTCGTCCTTTCTGTATCATAACCTATAAAAACAACATGAACATTATTTACAAATAAAGTTCTGCCTTTGGAATACACAGCCGGTTACTTTCCTCATCAATAAAGCTGTTTGCAGCTTAAAGGAGAACTATGAGGGGGGGGGGGG
>NW_017307584.1:381920-390315 GCF_000935625.1 Nanorana parkeri | reverse complement strand
TTTTCACTCACCTCATAGTTCTAGCCGACCTGTGACAATGAGACTGTCACAGGTCGGCTCAGTAGATCGGGAAGTGAGCGAACACATACCGGGTTCGCTCACCTCTCAATCCTGTCACGGCTCTCTGCCCTGACAGGGGAGGGGCTGGATTCCCCCCTCCGATCCTCCAGCGCTGACTGGCGGAACGGACGGGGGAGGGGGCGGGTACAGCTGGCTCTGCCTCTAGATAGGCAGAGCCAACTGTCACTCACGCAACTGGGCGGATCTCGGCACAATTGTCTCAGTATACCGCGAGCTGTAGCTCCCTATATACTGAGCTTAGGGTGACGGGAGGACGCTAGTTTGTGTCCTCCCGTCACCCTTAGGAGCCCTAACCCCATAGTTCTCCTTTAATAATACAACTGTTTATGTGATGTATACAAATACATAGGGGGAGTTGTTGATGATTACATACAGAGGTCGTCCTTTCTTTATCATAACCTATAAAAACAACATGAACATTATTTACAAATAAAGTTCTGCCTTCGGAATACACAACCGGTTACTTTCCTCATCAATAATGCTGTTAGCAGCTTAATACACAATTGGAATACATGTATGGGAGATGGTTTTACCTGCCGGAGCATTTGTAATTCTCTGCAGCCAGTCTTGTGATCCAGGCACCCCCTGCCAGGCAGCACGGCTGAGTTGGTGACCTGCAGTTAAGCAGTACAGCCTGGTCACCTCCCTCCCCCAGCTTATGATTGGACAGTGAAGGAGCAGCAGCAGACGGAAGAACTCATCCTCTTCTTCCTCTCCTCCCATCTGCTTGTTCCCTGCCGGTACATGTGCACTGCAGCAGAATGTGATTGGCTCAGAATGCTGACACTCCCCCTTCTGTGCAGGCCATTGAATCCACACAGACTGACCTAGGTGAATGTTACACAATGGTAATGAGTTTTTTGAGTCTAAATAACGGCAATGATTTTTTTTATATCTGCATAAACACTTTGTATCATTGTAGATATTGCTCATGTTTTCCCCTTTGTGTTCTTCAGCAGATTTCACACTTTCCATTTTCCATCCCATAAAAGGAAAGAATTGTGTTTTCTATAGAAGACTGAGAGTGATGATGTATAAATCGTCTCCGTCTGCCCATCGTAGTGTGTGGTTGTGGCCATTGCACCGTGCATTCTGACACCTCCGCTTATTATCCCGATACAAGAACTGCCAGTCAGCTGCTCAGTGAGGAGGTGGCCCCGGGGGGGACACACACGTCACTGGATGTTACATCTGTGGTGGCCCTGAGCGGATCAGGTGGAGGGGCAATTTATGGGGTGTGTGCTCAGGCATCTGATGTTTAAAATCCGCTGCGGGTTAGAATTCAAACTGGGACCCAGAATGTGTTAATTAGTCCCAAGAATGCCTGATCTGACACACTGACACTTGGGGATCATGAACAATGACACACTGACACTTGGGGATCATGAACAATGACACACTGACACTTGGGGGTCCAGAACAATGACACACTGACACTTGGGGGTCCAGAACAATGACACACTGACACTTGGGGGTCCAGAACAATGACACACTGACACTTGGGGGTCCCAGAACAATGACACACTGACACTTGGGGGTCCAGAACAATGACACACTGACACTTGGGGGTCCAGAACAATGACACACTGACACTTGGGGGTCCAGAACAATGACACACTGACACTTGGGGGTCCCAGAACAATGACACACTGACACTTGGGGGTCCAGAACAATGACAGACTGACACTTGGGGGTCCAGAACAATGACAGACTGACACTTAGGGGTCCCAGGACAATGACACACTGATATCCAGGACAATGATACAGGACTCCCTGGTTGTGGTCCAGCATCGTGTGCTTGGTGTTTGCGTTGCTTCTTCTCCCGGCAGTCGGGTCTCGTCTCTTCTCTTTCGCGCTCTCGTTGTGCTGATGAAATGTGTAATTTGGGTGAAGCGAATGGCGCATCAAATGAATGACCTCATGATCATTGTTAAAGGAAGCGCTCACTAGGCAGCGTTACAAGAGTCCCCGCTTTCTTCTCAGGCGTCAGAATTTTATCTCTTTATTGTTCAGCAACTGGAAAGTAAATCTCATAATTGTGCCCGGCAGTCATATAAAAGATTTTCGTCTATTTAGAGCCCAGGTGCCCAGCCTGCGAGGGGCCACATGCAGCCCTTTGGAGTTTACAGTGCGGCTCTTGGGCCACAGCAGCCAATACTTGGAGTCCTGTAATAACCGTAAATGTCTTCATCAGTGTGAAGGAGATGCTGGGACTTGTTGTGTCACCCGTCTAGTCTGCCTGTCTTTAACAGGAAAGGTTTGTGTCGTGTACACATTATTTATTGTATATATGTTGGTTTCTGTGGCGGGCTGCATCCTGTGAGCGTATATTAATGTACCGTGATCCCAGAGGTAATTAGCACGTCATTAGTGACAGACCACTTGAGCGTGCTGCTGTATTAACCCCTGAGCGTCTGCATATTCTGTGGAGCATAATGGAGGTATCACCGTATATGGCGGGGGTGGGGGTTAGAGGAAGCAGAATTTTACCTCTGTACCAATTGGCCCTCCATCCTTCTCCAAATATAGATTGTCAGGTCAGTTTTCCCAAAATACTCAGAAAGACGCAGATGGATGGAGAGCATATCAAGGGGCCTATTTATAAAAGCCGCAGAAATGCCATTTCTTCATTTCTTCTCCTGGAAAATGTCACTTCGGTTCTATTAAAAGCCGCCCCGGGCACTTTGTGATCTCATTTCCCCAGATTCCAACAAGGGTGAAACATATTTTGGAAATCCAGATCTGTTCGGAGAGGTTGCCAGTTCTCAATGGCTTCCTGTCAGCTTGTATGCCGATAATAATAATAAAGAACATGTACAGCAGATGATCTCTATCAGCCTAGTGGGAGGTTTCTGGGACAGTCAGTGGTTATTGTGTTCAGGGATACATATTATGATAAAAGGATACAATTCAATATATTAACAACCAGTTACAAAGCCATCCACAACTCCTCCCCTGGATATATCTCCAATCTGGTCTCAATGTATCACCCTACCCGTCCCCTCTGCTCCTCCCAAGACCTCCTGCTCCCTAGCTCCCTTGTCAACTCCTCCCATGCTCGCCTCCAGGACTTCACTAGAGTCTCCCCCATTCTGTGGAACTCTTTACCCCAACCTGTCCGCATATCTCCTTCTCTGACTACCTTTAGGCTCTGTTCACACCTAGGCATATCGAATATGCGCGTTTGTGGCGCGTTTCGTAACGCAAGTTTTTACCGCGATTTGGGGATTAAAAAAACCCGCGTTTCCGAGGGCTACTTGACTGTATCCCAATGGAAACGCGGAACAAAAACGCCGCAAAGAAGCTCATGTACATTTTCAGGCGTAGGCCGTTTTGTAGCGTGTTCAGACCGGCTGAAATGCGGCAAGGTGTGAACCAGACCCATAGAAAACAATGGGATTTTCATGTTTGAGCGTTTTGTAGAGCGTTCGTAGAGCGTTGAACGCGCTACAAAACGTACAGTTGTGAACCAGGCCTTAGGCAATCCCTTAAGGCTGGGTTCACACCTAGGCGTATCGAATATGCGTGTTTGTCGCGCGTTTCTACTGCGATTCGTGGTAAAAAAACGTGCGACAAACGCGCGTTTCCGAGGGCTACTTGGCTGTATCCCAATGGAAACGCGCGACAAAAACGCCCCAAAGAAGCTCCTGTACTTGGGCGTAGGCACGTTCACACGGCCTGTAATACGCCCAGGTGTGACCCATACCCATAGTAAATAATGGGATTTCGGTGTTTGAGCGTTTTGCAGAGCGTAGGAACGCGCTACAACACGCCCAGGTGTGAACCGGGCCTTAGACTCATCTCTCTAGAGTCTCTCCCATCCTCTGGAATTCTTTACCCCAACCTGTCCATCTGTCGCCCACCTTGACTGCCTTTAGGCGATCCCTTAAGATTCGCCTCTTCAGGGAAGCCGATCCCACCTCAACCTAACCGCTCAACCATTCATCCCCACACAGCTCCCTCCTCATGTATCACTGGCCCCTCACTTTTAGAGTGTAAGCCCACAGGGGCAGGGCCCTCCTTACCATCTTGTCTTGTATTGTGATTGTAATGTCTTCCTTATATTGTAAAGCGCTGCGCAACAGGAAAATTGTATTTCATACGTACCGTAATTCTCCTGTCCAGCTCCATGGTAGCACAAGGCCACTCGTGTGCTGCCATGGAGCTGACAGGAAAATAACATTGTGCACAGGAATAGCAATCTATCATTTGTATACAATGTATCTTTTAACACATTTCCGATAATAGTGCCTCTGACTTCCCATGCCTGCGATAGGGGGAAGATGGGGTACCCAGATCTGAAATCAGTTCAGCGACATTATTTTTTGGTAAAATGTGGAATGAGGGGAGATGTCTCTCACCAGATAGCAGTAAAAACCTAGCAGGGGTACTAATCCTTACCAACTCTATCCAACATGAAGAAAAAAGCGGTTTCAGTTGAGGACTAAAGAAGGCTGCACGCGTTTGTTCCTCGGGCTGTCCGCTTTTTATCATTTCATCATCACAAGTCCTCGTGTTAAAGGAGAACTATGGGGTTAAGGCTTTTCCCCATAGTCCTCCTTAGGGTAACGGGAGGACACAAACTAGCGTCCTCCCCTCACCCTAGGCTCAGTATACCGCGAGCAGCATACTGAGGCGCCGCAGCTGAAGCGGATCCCGACAATTGTGCCGGGATCCGCCCAGCTGCGTGAGTGACAGCTGGCTCTGCCAATCTAGAGGCAGAGCCAGCTGTACCCTCCCCCGTCCATTCCGCCAGTCAGCGCTGGAGGATCGGAGCGGGGAGGGGGGAATCCAGTACCTCCCCTGTCACGGCAGAGAGCCGTGACAGGATCGAGAGGTGAGCGAACGCCGGTATGTGTTCTCTCACCTCCCGATCTACTGAGCCGACCTGTGACAGTCTCATTGCCACACGTCGGCTAGAACTACGAGGTGAGTGAAAAGCCCCTCCCCCCATAGTTCTCCTTTAAAATGTGTCGGGAACGCTGGGAAAAGCCTTGTGACGCTCATGGCCATTCATTTGCTTTATAAATAGGACTTTGGTCTTGCTTTGTGGTGGTCATGCTTATATCCCCCAACATCCCCAGGAGATGAATAAGTACCCATTGCCTAGGGCAGCCTTCCTCAAATGTATTAGGTGTTGGGATAACAACGCAAGCATGCCGCAGCAGAGCATGGGCATTGCTAGATTTGCTCTGAATATTGCAGAGTATGGGTCTACCATGTACACTGCTCACGTTTTCCACTGTCCTTCTAACCACAAAAAGAGAACGTAAATCTGTTCTGATATATATAGTTTCTGTCTAAAGATACCTTGAAGAAGGTCATTAAAACATATGGGGGGAGCGACTTAGCAACCTGCAGCTGCTGAGACAATAAACACTGTGGGGGGAAATGATCACAACTGGAGCAGACAAAATGTGGAGTAGATGTGTACGGCGACCAATCAGATTCTCTCTTCAGTTTGTTCAGATTTGAAAATGAAAGAGAGAAGCTGATTGGTTGCCAAGCACAGCTGCTCCAGATTTTTTTCTGCTCCAGTTTTGATAAATTGCCTTTTGTGCGTTCAGGAGTGTGTAATGTACAGCACAGCTTGTAACATATAGATGGCAGGGGTTGTCCACAAATGTTTTCATTGTTATGCGTCCCTTTTGTCTCCAGGATGTTCTGGTTAATTTCCATCTTTCTTTTTTGCAGTACAGGATCGGGCAGCTGTACATGATCACCAAGCACAGCCACGAGCAGAGCGACCGAGGCGAGGGGGTGGAGGTGGTCCAGAACGAGCCGTATGAAGACCCCATACACGGCCCGGGACAGCTTACCGAGAAGAGGGTCTACCTGAACAGGTGAGGAGTCCATCGTTCTCTCTGCTGTCAGAGTTCTCTCTTTCTGCACATGGCAGGTTCTGACCCTCCAGTTTTGAAACATCCAACATTTTAAACCAATATCCTCCAGATCAAGAACAGGAAGAATACATGTAATGAACGCGTCATTCATTTCCTGATCTGTAAACATCAGCTCACATGTTATTGATTGCTTTTGGATGCTAAAAATGTTCACCGGCACAATGACTCTCCATGGCAGAGGGTGCAATGGGGTGTGGACTGTGTTGGTGTGTGTGTGTGGCTTTTGTATGAAGCCTCCTATCACCCCCATTGAATGCATGTGTGTCAGGAATTAATTCTCTCATTCCTTCAGATCAGGAAATATTCTTCTAAGCATGATCAGTGCACATGGCCGGTGTACCTGGTAGTCATGTCCTGTTCCTGTGTGCCAGGGGGCCTGTTAATAAAACGATGATATTGAGATATTTAGCGTCAGAAATAATAATAACAGTTACAGGCAGCAGTTATGTATAAAGCTGGTCTGTGAACATAAGTAGATTTTAGGCTAGGCTAGGCGACTCCTGACCGCGTGGCAATCCGCGCGGTTTTGTGTACGATTGCCGCGCGGTTGGGAGTCGCCAAGGTGTGAACCGATCGTGCTGTGGGTGCCATTATATTTGTAATGGCACCCCAGTCGCGCCGGGCGGATTGCGCCGTTTCCCGTCACGATTCCGCCCGTGCGAGTGAACACTAAAAAAGCCGCGAGTCACGTGTCGCAAAAAAGAGGTACTTGTACCTTTTTTTAGCGATTGCCGCGCAGATGTCACCCTATTAAAATCAATGGGGCCGCGCGGCAATCACTGTGTGCACCTGAACACGGGTGTAGTGCAGGTGTGAACCTAGGCTTATAGTCGAGTCTTACCATGTGACTCATCGATCAGTGCTGAAAGATTGGACGTTAGGTGATGTCCTTTGATGGCTACGTTGGTAAAAATGCAAACTTTTATAATAGTACGTTCCGTTTCTTACTTTAGGAATGATACAGTTCAGTTACATTGGTTGACTCTCAGGCTGGGTTCACACCTAGGCGTATCGAATATGCGCGTTTGTTGCGCGTTTCGCGCTGCGTGTTTTTACCGCGATTCACGGTAAATAAAACGTGCGACAAACGCACGTTTCCGAGGGCTACCTGGCTGTATCCCAATGGATACGCGCGGCAAATACGCCCCAAATAAGCTCCTGTACTTCTTTGGGCGTAGGGCGTTTTGCAGCGCGTTCCTACGCGCTGTAAAACGCCCAGGTGGGATCCATGCCCACAGGCAATCATTGGTTTTCACACGTTGAGCGTTTTACAGAGCGTAGGAACGCGCTGTAAAACGCCCAGGTGTGAACCAGGCCTCAGAAAAAATTAGCAGGTAGCCCTTGCAGTGCGGGGTTCTTCTGCCTGGAGTTCTTCTTTAACCATTAGATCAGTAGATAGCTGGTGCAATACTCTGGCTCCTGCAGACTCTTCCTCCTGTCCATGCCCATACAGACATTCAGTAATGTGGACAGAAGGAAGTATCAGTGGACTAAAAGTGCAGGGACATCACCACACTTGTATTCCATTAAGAACTACAGGCCCCTCTGCCACAGTGGCCGACAGGACTTCATGCAGCTGGTAGTATCTCCATGCACAGTTACCGTCAAAGGATCTGTGAATGGATGATGTGGATGTGTGGGCCGAGCTACGTACAGCTGAGCCACATTCATATTTATAAGCAGGGAGATGTACCCCACAATTCAGGTAAGTGGGGTGCAGGGTGGTAATGTGACCACTTAAAGGGGTTCTAAACCCTATGGTGTTTTTGTATATACATGAGGATATATCCGAAATTGCTTGGGCGGCCGCAAAGCATCTTGGGGCGGGCGCATGCGCATCTCGGATTTTCGGCTGGGAGACGAGCAGAGACGCAAGGTAAGTCTATGGACGGCGTGCACTCGCATGTAGACACCGCGGGATCAGAAGTGCCAGCAAGGACAGAGGAGTCAGCGCTGGATCGGAGGCCCGCCGCAGCGCTGGAGAGAAGGCTGAAAAGGACAGGAAAGAAGAGGAAGATCGGATTAAGAGACATCATTTAAGGTAAGTGCTGACATCAACATTGGGGGGGAGGGAAAAAATGTATCCTTTAATGTCACTTTAAGAACTAAAGGCGCCTCTGCCACAGTGGCTGACAGGACTTCATGCAGCTGGTAGTATCTCCATGCACAGATACTGTCAAACGATCTGTGAATGGATGATGCAGAGCTACGTACAGCTGAGCCACATTCATATTTATAAGCAGGGAGAAGAACCCCACAATTCAGGTAATTG
This sequence comes from Nanorana parkeri, assembly GCF_000935625.1. NCBI lineage: Eukaryota > Metazoa > Chordata > Amphibia > Anura > Dicroglossidae > Nanorana > Nanorana parkeri. Next base: position 382,059 of record NW_017307584.1, on the reverse strand, counting down.
GGGTGCAGGGTGGTAATGTGACCCCTTAAAGGAGAACTATGATGTGAGTGCTTTTCACTCACCTCATAGTTCTAGCCGACCTGTGACAATGAGACTGTCACAGGTCGGCTCAGTAGATCGGGAGGTGAGCGAACACATA
>NW_017307584.1:372634-381172 GCF_000935625.1 Nanorana parkeri | reverse complement strand
CCTTAAAGGAGAACTATGATGTGAGTGCTTTTCACTCACCTCATAGTTCTAGCCGACCTGTGACAATGAGACTGTCACAGGTCGGCTCAGTAGATCGGGAGGTGAGCGAACACATACCAGCGTTCGCTCACCTCTCGATCCTGTCACGGCTCTCTGCCATGACAGGGGAGGGGCTGGATTCCCCCCTCCCCGCTCCGATCCTCCAGCGCTGACTGGCGGAACGGACGGGGGAGGGTACAGTTGGCTCTGCCTCTAGATAGGCAGAGCCAGCTGTCACTCACGCAGCTGGGCGGACACCGTCATCTACGTCGGCATCCGCTCCGGCTGCGGCGTCTCAGCATACCGCGAGCTGTAGCTCCCTATATACTGAGCTTAGGGTGACGGGAGGACGCTAGTTTGGGTCCTCCCGTTACCCTAAGGAGAATTATGGGGAAAAACACTGACCCCATAGTTCTCCTTTAAATATTAGTGTAACATGAAGCATGGCCAGACTTAGCCATGTCCAGTGAATCACTTTCCACGTCAAACGTCCTGCCATATAATGGCCGAGCTCTGAAATATTCCCTTCATCATCTTCCACCCCAATCTGGGAACGATCGGTTATTTTCGGTGGAGGAAAGCTGAAGGTGTTTTTGTTGCTGTTTGTGGTTATTTTTGGACCGGTCTCTCCTTTTCAGGTTCTTTCACGTCCGTCACATATCAGAGTACACAGAACCGCCGTAGCGGGATCAGATGAGATGCAGCCGGCACATCAGACAAGAAATGACAAACCCCCAAAAAAACAATTATTTATCCGACTTCTCTAGCCATGCGTCGGAGATAAGCCAGCGCGTCACATGAAGATGTTCATTTGTGCGGCGGTGAGATGAAGCGCTGCCCACAGTGTTCTCTGCAGGTGGTGTCTGCGTGAGTTAATGTACGGTGACATCTGCAGATTCGGCGTGCTGCGCGGCGTGGCGCTCCCGGCCTCCTCGTTTGTTGCAGCTGAAGATCGCAGGGTTCCCCGGGGGCCCCTCTAGTGCTGAGGTAGCAGGATTGGGGAATTGGCTCGGGGGACGCTCGGCGGAGAACGTGAGGCGCGGCTGACGTTGGTCGGTGACCCCGGAGGTGGGCGCGTTGTGGGGGACGCAGCATCGAATTCAAGGGCACGATAGATGAAGAGAGACGAGGCCCGTCACACCCCCCAGCCCTGACAGGCTCCTCGAGGGACACGCTGTCTCTCCCTGTTCTCTTCCCAGGGTCAGATCTGCTGAATCCACAATTCCTGCATTGCCGTTCTCCCTCCGCAGCACCGAGCGCAGGCCTGCCGGGCATGTGTGTGTGTGCGAGGTCATTCATATAATTCACAGCTCAGCGTGTTCTAGACGCAGCGCAAAGGCCTTGTAAGATATTCAGAGAATCTGCCAACACACATTCTTCAGCTTTGTGCTCGCTGATGATCTCTGGAGCCTGAATATTGGATGTACATGAAACAAGCGCTGCGCTACATGGGGCTGCAATGCTTCCTGAACTCTGGTATCATTCCTTCCATCACGGGAATACACTGAGTGGCCGGATTATTATATACACCGAGTGGCCGGATTATTATATACACCGATTGGCCGGATTATTATATACACCGAGTGGCCGGATTATTATATACACTGAGTGGCCGGATTATTATATACACCGAGTGGCCGGATTATTATATACACTTCACTCGGTGTATATAATAATCCGGCCACTCGGTGTATATAATAATCCGGCCACTCAGTGTATATAATAATCCGGCCACTCGGTGTATATAATAATCCGGTCACTCGGTGTATATAATAATCCGGCCACTCAGTGTATTTCTGCCATGCAATTATAATTCTCCTTTCATTGCTTTCTGATCCACGGGGACCACCAGCTTCCTTTGTGCCGAGCCCCGGCCCTGTCCATGTTCTTCTTAGTGAAGAGTCTTATCAGGTCACTCACAGCTGTGCCGTCCTTTGTTTCCTGGTGTCACCTTCCTTCTGTTTAATTTTCTCTTAGCTGATGGGGTGAAGAAAATCGAAGGCGAAGGATGGAATTTATCTCTCCAGCTAACTAAATTCTAACGACGAATGCGGTTTCTTGCATGGTCTTTGCAGCCACTTCCTGCCTACACGCACTCCAGTGATGGCTGCATGACATGTCTCCTGATGGTGACAACCGTGGGCCACGTCTGCATATTGTGCAAACGGCTGCTTGTAATTTGCATTAGGAAGTTGTATGACAGGGTGACAACACAGGAGCACAATTGGGAGACAGCGAGCGAGCATTGTCACCCTATAACAGGAAGTACATGAACAAGGATCTCCATGGCAGGATCTCCAGGGTGTGTTGTAATGAAAGCTGCAGATTTAATAAGCTTTGGAAATTGGAAGTCTCACTTTTCAGGTTAAGCAGCCACACAAGATGGAGGAGTGGACTGTACAGAACCTGACGTTACTTGTAGCTCATATGCCGCTCCTTCCTCTGCCAGAATCCATATCCTCTCATAATTCTCCCTCCGTACTGCAGACATGAGCCGCTAGGGATTCTGGGAAACAAATGCAGAGGGGGCGGCCATGTTGGGTTGGCTGCTTCATCCTCATGCAGGAGAGTCATGTGACTCAGCATCTCCATCTTTCCAACAACAGGGGATTATGGGCAGGAATGCAAAGGGGGGCGGCCATGTTGGGTCGGCTGCTTCATCCTAATGCAGGAGAGTCATGTGACTGAGCCGCTCCATCTTTCCAATAACAGGGGATTATGGGAAGGAATGCATAGGGGGCGGCCATGTTGGGTTGGCTGCTTCATCCTCATGCAGGAGAGTCATGTGACTGAGCAGCTCCATCTTTCCAACAACAGGGGATTATGGGAAGGAATTCAGAGGGGGCGGCCATGTTGGGTTGGCTGCTTCATCCTCATGCAGGAGAGTCATGTGACTGAGCAGCTCTGTCTTTCCAATAACAGGGGATTATGGGCAGGAATGCAGAGGGGGCGGCCATGTTGGGTTGGCTGCTTCATCCTAATGCAGGAGAGTCTTGTGACTGAGCAGCTCCATCTTTCCAATACCAGGGGATTATGGGAAGGAATTCAGAGGGGGCGGCCATGTTGGGTCGGCTGCTTCATCCTCATGCAGGAGAGTCATGTGACTGAGCTGCTCCATCTTTCCAACCACAGGGGATTATGGGCAGGAATACAGAGGGGGCGGCCATGATGTTTCGGCATCGTTACCCTCTGGCGGGATGGTACTGGCTGAGACTGGTTCTTCTATAGTGCAATCAGAGCTGGGTCTTGTGGTTCTTCATCAGCTGTGATAAGCCGTAGATATGACCCAGCCCCCCAGCAAGACTCGGGGAACATTGAGTACAAGGCAATGTAAAATGACATTTATTATAGAAACATTCAGTCTTCGGAATATCTGACTTTCCCATTCAATGCCACTTTAAAAACATCTTCAGGAATCAAGGAGAGGAGAAATCAATGGAGCCCATTAGGTGGAAAGCGGCATTGATTGGAGGAAAGTGGTCATGTGCTCCGTTCTTATTAAAAGCTGACAAAGTATTTAAGTGACGAATTAGCTTCACCTCCAAAACGAATGAGATCCAGAAACATGGGAACCAGTCAAGATGGCCGACACCTGGCACATCCCAGGTTTCCCAACCTGCTTCCACGGGGCCGGAACCTGGAGCCGGAACCTTTCCTACAGCCTCAGACATGGAGGGCCCCATACCGACAGCAAGTACAAGGTCCAGTGGATTTCAAGGGGTAAGGTTAGGGGATTGGATCAGGGTCATAGGGTAGGGGGTGAAAGTTGGGGTCAGGGGTCATGGTGAGTGTTAAAGGTTATCTCTGACCAGGTTTTGTATGGAGTACGAAATGCTCAGAACCGTTGTCAGCTCCATTTGGTGATTTCCTCTCGCTTCCTGAAGCCATGGTCACTGGGACAGGAAGTGGAAATTTCCTCAGCCCTAAAAAGTTGTGACTATTCCACATCGTTCCCTGGATTGGCTGGAGTTAAAGAGAACCTGTCACTGTGCCCACTACGGGGGCTTCTAAAAATAGCCATTGTAGGGTCTTACACACCGTGACAGTATTCGGACCACTTGGACATCAAGCGCGGCAGGAAGGTGAGAAAGTCACATGGAGCCGGTGCTGTATAGTCACATGACCATTCTCCAGAAGGATCAGACTGCTGACCTGTCATGGCTGCCCCCTGTGTATTCCATCCAAACTCCTAACTACTGAACCACGGGACACCTCGGGGCCGGACAAAGATCCTCGTGCTGCCTCCTCCTGCATCCCTTCTACATACATGACCCATATTCCAGCATAAAGAGGCCCCGTCTACGTCCTATGAGCACACCAGAGCTCATAAATCTTCCGGCTGTCATGTCTCCTGAGGGGACGCTCGGTGCAGAATTGGAGCAATGATTTATATTGTTGAGTCATCACAGTGCCAGCTTGCGGCGGAGAATGTTAACGCTTCACAGTCGGAGTAAAAGTGACCCTGCCGCTAATATAACAACACAAACACAATTCTCCCCGACAATTCTCATTTCCTGTTGGGTCTCTAAAACAGGAAGTGAAGGGAAATCACCCCGAAGGGACAATGGCATCATTTTTTTTCCAATGAAGGGTTAATCGTGTGCCAGCAGGAGATTACAAATCACACCTTTTATTTGTAATCACATCTCACAGCGCGCCGCCATCGTTTACTTCCCAGGAAATAATATTTATCAACGTTTCTGTACATGGAGTTCTAGAGTTTATACGACGGGAGATATTTACAAACATCTGAATCATATCATGAAAAGGTCCCCCCACCCGAGCATATCACCCACTGGCTGAGGGATCTCCCATCATTCATGACTTTGTGTGACCCCTCCCACCTTTGTGTGACCCCTCCCACCTTTGTGTGACCCCTCCCACATTTATGTGTCCTCTCCTACCTTTGTGTGTCCCCTCCCACCTTTATGTGTCCTCTCCTACCTTTGTGTGTCCCCTCCTACCTTTGTGTTACCCATCCCACCTTTGTGTTACCCATCCCACCTTTGTGTGACCGCTCCCACCTTTGTGTTACCCATCCCACCTTTGTGTGACCCCTCCCACCTTTGTGTGACCCCTCCCACCTTTGTGTTACCCATCCCACCTTTGTGTGACCCCTCCCACCTTTGTGTGTCCTCTCCCACCTTTGTGTTACCCATCCCACCTTTATGTGTCCCTCCCACCTTTGTGTGGCCCCTCCCACTTTAATGTGTCCCCTCCAACCTTTGTGTGTCCCCTCCCACCTTTGTGTGTCCCCTCCCACCTTTGTGTGTCCCCTCCTACCTTTGTGCGACCCCTCCCACCTTTGTGTGTCCCCTCCCACTTTAATGTGTCCCCTCCCACCTTTGTGTGTCCCCTCCTACCTTTGTGTCCCCTCCCACCTTTGTGTGACCCCCTCCTACCTTTTGTGTGCCCCTCCTGCCTTTGTGTGACCCCCTCCCACCTTTGTGTGACCCCTCCCACCTTTGTGTGTCCCCTCCCACTTTAATGTGTCCCCTCCCACCTTTGTGTGTCCCCTCCTACCTTTGTGTCCCCTCCCACCTTTGTGTGATCCCTCCTACCTTGTGTGCCCCCTCCTACCTTGTGTGTCCCAGCTATAATAAAGAAATAAAAAGCCAATAGCGATGGTGGGAACCCCTCATAGTGGTCTGTGAAGGTGCTCCTTCATCCAGGTCATGGTAACAATGTAAAGCAAGGCAACTGGACTTTTACTGGCTGTATTTTTCTTGAAGACATTTCACTCATCATCCGACTTTAGAAAGCTACTCTGATGACCAGCGAAACGTCTTCAAGAAAAATACAGCCTTGCTTCATATTTTTACAGATATACCCTCATAATGGGCACAGCGGGTGTACAGACCCGGGAACACAGCACAGGGATGGGGGAAGCCCCTCATAATGGACCGTGGACAATGGTGGAACTACTGACAGCTGGTTGAGAGGAGCAGGAGACAGTGACACAGCCCCCCCACCCCCCAATGGCTGACGTTGGCCCCCCCTTCCTTTATCCCATCTGAATGTTGGTCACACATGGGGGAGGTCGGCGTCCTTTATTGATCTTTCCTGATATTTGATTGGTGGAAATGTCAGGTCAGGAGGTTGGGCGGCTGGAGGAGCGTTTGGAATCATCTCATGAATTATGAATGGCAGAGAGATCCTCGCACTGAGTTGTCGGGGAATTATACTGAGATGGTAAATCAGAACATTTCATTTTGCGGCCGGAGCGGCTTCGGCGGAATTATTTTTGTTAATTGAACCCGAATCGTCCTAATTGTCCTGCAGATGCTTCACACCCGTCATCACTGATTGGTCTTGTGTTCCTTCAGATTGTGTCCCTGGCAGTGTAACCCCTTCCCGCCCGCAGTCTTTATTAGAACATTACGCAGCATTTTCTTTATTATTAAAAAGCCTTCACGCTGGAGATGAGCTCCCGGCCACAATGAGACCGCACTAGAATGTGCAACACCGTCTGTTTAATACTGTAATTGTTAGATACGAATACAATTACATTATTTGACAATTGGTGTCTCGCAGAGATCACAGCGCCATTCTCCCCCTGACCATGCCTGTGTCTGCTATTCTCTCCAGGACGGCGCCATCTTTGTTCAGCCATCATCCCGGATCACCGTCCCAGATGGCACAATCACAAGCATTCTGATCACTGGGGGAGGGGAGACTGAGGAAATGCTTTCTCCTGCCTGCAGCAGACTGATCACTGGGGGGCTGAGGAAATGCTTCCACCTGCCTGCAGCAGACTGATGACTGGGGGAGGGGAGACTGAGGAAATGCTTCCTCCTGCCTGCAGCAGACTGATCACTGGGGGAGGGGAGGCTGAGGAAATGCTTCCTCCTGCCTGCAGCAGACTGATCACTGGGGGGCTGAGGAAATGCTTCCACCTGCCTGCAGCAGACTGACCACTGGGGGGGTGGCTGAGGAAATGCTTCCTCCTGCCTGCAGCAGACTGATCACTGGGGGGAGGGGAGACTGAGAAAATGCTTCCTCTTGCCTGCAGCAGACTGATGACATCATCTCAGCCTAGGCAGAGTCACTGACTGGAAGGCTTTTTCAGTGATAGGATGCGGATGTTTTATGAAATGTGATCCTGTTCCCCTATACTGAGACAGTTCAGGAATATATTCATGTAGACAGGTCCTCTTTAGGAGCTGACTCTGTCCATGTGAGGCCGGTTTTTGGGGATTTTATAGACTGTCTGGATGTGATTTTTGGGGAATGATCTTCCTCCTCGGACATGTTTCCAGAGTGGCAATTAAAGTTCTGGGGTCTCCATGGGGGGGGGGGGGGGGGGGAAGAAATGTCTGATAATGACTTTCTTAAACAAAAAAGAACGCATTTAATCACAGACGTCATTACCCAGAATCCCCGTCGCTGTGCGTACATAGATAGGGGACCTGCGTGTGGCTGCCATGTGCGTATATACTGTATACATGTCTCTCTGCGTCGGGGACGGCGGTCAGGACGGCCAGCGGCTGAGATCTCCTCGCTGACACATCTGCCCTCCGGCGTCCGTCTGTCACATTTTATCTCAGCGCTTTATGATTGCCGAGCTTCATTCATCTCTGCTCCGCCTTATAAAAGTGTTTGCCGAAACTGTGCAAACATCGCGTGCAAACATCGCCGGCCACGGCGAGCCCAGGCCGTGTCTACGAAAGAGGACCTGTCAGGGTGGAGGATCCCTTAAGGGAAAGGGGGGGGGCCTGATTTTGTACACCTTTCAGAAGTGATCTTGGTGTCAGGATGGGTGTACTTTTCCCGGGGGGGGTGAGCACTGCCTGGTGTGTGTACACAGAGTGCTGTGCATTGTACATAATGAGAGTGCAAGCATCAGATTGTAGTTTAAAGGCCAACTCCACCCACAGGATACAGGGGGTAAATCTCACCATTGTGGGAGGGGCAGAGACACAAACTACTGGAGGAAATCTCACCATTGTGGGAGGGGCAGAGACACAAACTACTGGAGGAAATCTCACCATTGTGGGAGGGGCAGAGACACAAACTACTGGGGGGAATCTCACCATTGTGGGAGGGGCAGAGACACACACTACTGGGGGAAATCTCACCATTGTGGGAGGGGCAGAGACACAAACTACTGGAGGAAATCTCACCATTGTGGGAGGGGCAGAGACACAAACTACTGGAGGAAATCTCACCATTGTGGGAGGGGCAGAGACACAAATTTCACAGATGAGAGTTTTTCCAGCAGAATGAATCTGTAGGGATGTATGGAAGTCAGATACATAAAGCCGCCGCCTCCTCTCGGGTCCTGACTTGAGTAGATAATAGGGATTATGAATGTGTTTGCATTGTTAATCTTTAGCATGTTGTGCAGAGACGGCTGGTTGTGCAGCTATAAGTGGCGCCCAGTCTTCGTGCCATCTGCTCCTCGCCTTGCTGATTATATAAGAGCGTTTACCTGCTAAATACTAAAAATATCCCCGGGATCGGAGAGGAGAAGAGAGCAGCACTTCAGTGCTCACTGGA
>NW_017307584.1:366161-372572 GCF_000935625.1 Nanorana parkeri | reverse complement strand
GGGGGAGTAAACTGCCGGGGCTTTTATAAATTTTTTTATGTCAAAATATACAATTTCTGCAATCCTTGTAAAATTCCACTTTGCTGAGAGGTATTGCTGCCACTTAAGCCTGGCTTCCATCTGACCTCAAGTTCTGTGCTGAGATTCGGCAGCGGGCCAGGAGCAAGGGGATGAGGATTCTCCAAAATCCAGCCTATGATGAGAAATCCTTTTATGTTGAGTTTTGTCTTCAGGTTAAAATAGAAATATATATTTTTTAGGGCTGTTAATGATTCAAAAATTTTTGTTCGATTAATCAATTTTTTTAAAATCGATTCATTTCGATTAATTATAACGCACATACAGATCCAACTACATCGGCCTATACACATACAGCACAGCGATGACCTATACACATACAGCACAGCAATGACCTATACACATACAGCACAGCAATGACCTATACACATACAGCACAGCAATGACCTATACACCTACAGCACAGCAATGACCTATACACCTACAGCACAGCAATGACCTATACACATACAGCACAGCAATGAAGTCATAAAATGAACTAGGATCACACTAATCCAGCACGTTATTCATCTCACATGCCCCACCCAATATGGCCGCCGGTTGAGTGGGGCAACTCAGAATAATAACGTGCTGGATAAGGCCCCGTTCACATATAGCGACTTATCGCGCGATTTCCGCAGCGATATCGCGCGTTTTTGCCGCGCGATATCGGCAGAAGTCGCCGGCCAATGCTATTCAATGGAGCTGTCTTAACTCCATGTCGCGCGTCGCAAATCGCTTCTACCGGACCCTTTTTTCGGCGGATTTTGCGCGATTTTGCTTTTTTTCTATGGAGCCCGACGAAGAAGGTTGCGCTACCGTCGCTGGATCGTCGCTGGAACGTCGCCCCGAAAGTCGCGCTATCCCGGCCACTGCAAAGGTATGTCGCTACATGTGAACAGAGTCTTAGTGTGATCCTAGTTCATTGTATAGGTGCCAAAACATTTGCATTTCCTTATTCTGTTCAGACCTATAATGTGCCAAGTCGGGGACTTGCTTATAGTACAAATGTAGGGCAATCGGGAAACTTGAACTTTCAAAAACAATTAATCCTTGTCGACCATTTTATTCACAAGGTAGAAACATTAAAATTAGGGCTGGTAATGATCAAAATTTTCGTGTTCGATTAATGATAACGCACATACAGATCCAACTACATTACCCTATACACATACAGCACAGCAATGACCTATACACATACAGCACAGCAATGAGGTAATACAATGAACTAGGATCACACTAATCCAGCACGTTATTCATCTCGCGTGCCCCACTCAATATGGCCGCCGCTTGAGTGGGGCAACTCGGAATAACGTGCTGGATGAGTGTGATCCTAGTTCATTGTATTACTTCATTGCTGTGCTGTATGTGTATAGGCCAATGCTGTGCTGTATGTGTATAGTGGAGAAAGTTTCTTGGGCAAACTCACCGGCCCAAGTGGCTCCGACGACAAACGAAGGGGGAAGGAGTCCGGTGACGTCACGGAGATCAACGTCACCGGACTCCTCCCCCCTTCCCTTCGTTAGTCGTCACAGACATCGACGTCACCGGACTCCTCCCCCCTTCCCTTCGTCAGCCGTCACGGAGATCGACGTCACCGGACTCCTCCCCTTCCCTTCGTCAGCCGTCACAGAGATCAACGTCACCGGACTCCTCCCCCTTTCCCTTCTTCAGCCGTCAGGGAGATCAACGTCACCGGACTCCTCCCCTTCCCTTCGTCAGCCGTCACGGAGATCAACGTCACCGGACTCCTCCCCTTCCCTTCGTCAGCCGTCACGGAGATCGACGTCACCGGACTCCTCCTCCCTTCCCTTCGTCAGCCGTCACGGAGATCGACGTCACCGGACTCCTCCCCCCTTCCCTTTGTCAGCCGTCACGGACATCGACGTCACCGGACTCCTCCCCCTTTCCCTTCTTCAGCCGTCAGGGAGATCAACGTCACCGGACTCCTCCCCTTCCCTTCGTCAGCCGTCACGGAGATCAACGTCACCGGACTCCTCCCCTTCCCTTCGTCAGCCGTCACGGAGATCGACGTCACCGGACTCCTCCTCCCTTCCCTTCGTCAGCCGTCACGGAGATCGACGTCACCGGACTCCTCCCCCCTTCCCTTTGTCAGCCGTCACTCCTATACACATACAGCACAGCAATGACCTATACACATACAGCACAGCAATGAGGTAATACAATGAACTAGGATCACACTAATCCAGCACGTTATTCATCTCGCGTGCCCCACTCAATATGGCCGCCGCTTGAGTGGGGCAACTCGGAATAACGTGCTGGATGAGTGTGATCCTAGTTCATTGTATTACTTCATTGCTGTGCTGTATGTGTATAGGCCAATGCTGTGCTGTATGTGTATAGTGGAGAAAGTTTCTTGGGCAAACTCACCGGCCCAAGTGGCTCCGACGACAAACGAAGGGGGAAGGAGTCCGGTGACGTCACGGAGATCAACGTCACCGGACTCCTCCCCCCTTCCCTTCGTCAGCCGTCACGGAGATCGACGTCACCGGACTCCTCCCCTTCCCTTCGTCAGCCGTCACAGAGATCAACGTCACCGGACTCCTCCCCCTTTCCCTTCTTCAGCCGTCAGGGAGATCAACGTCACCGGACTCCTCCCCTTCCCTTCGTCAGCCGTCACGGAGATCAACGTCACCGGACTCCTCCCCTTCCCTTCGTCAGCCGTCACGGAGATCGACGTCACCGGACTCCTCCCCTTCCCTTCCCCAGCCGTTAAACTTTTTGATCGATTAAAATTATTAACGATTAATAGAGAAATTAGTCTTTAATTTCCGCAGCCCTAATATTTCTATATCAGAGAGGACTGAGGGAGTGTTGAATGATATACCCGTTGCATCGGATGGATTGTGTAGAATGACAATAAACAATTATTATATGTAAAAGTAGCAATTTGTATATTTTTCAGTAAGCTGCCGAGCTGGGCGCGTGCCGTGGTACCGAAAATCTTCTACGTGACGGAGAAGGCGTGGAACTACTACCCGTACACAATCACAGGTCAGGCGCGGCTCCGTCTCCTCGAGTATTGTAATGATTCACGTCTTACGTTGTCACCTTCCCGATTATACTCATCATTTCCTTGTTGTTCTCTCTCTCTCTTACATTGTGTCCTCTGGTGGGATCTGGGCGCAGAATATACGGTAAGCTCTCCTCTATTGTATGCTCTGTTACAATGACCACTGTTACGTGTTTGCATTGAAGGCCGTCCTTCTGTGATAGGGATCCTGGGTGGCCATTTGCTATGATCGAACCCTTCAAATCACTTTCAGATCTCAACGAGCCTCTCCTAAAAATTATTATATCTGCAGCTCGTGGTACCTTAGTGTCATCAGTAAGCTGTAGATATAAGTGGTGGCCAGTGGGGGGAATGTCCCTTACATTGGGGGTCAGTGGGAAGAATGCTCCTTACATTGGGGGTCAGTGAGAAGAACGCTCCTTACATTGGGGGTCAGTGAGAAGAACGCTCCTTACATTGGGGGTCAGTGAGAAGAACGCTCCTTACATTGGGGGTCAGTGAGAAGAACGCTCCTTACATTGGGGGTCAGTGAGAAGAACGCTCCTTACATTGGGGGTCAGTGAGAAGAACGCTCCTTACATTGGGGGTCAGTGAGAAGAACGCTCCTTACATTGGGGGTCAGTGAGAAGAACGCTCCTTACATTGGGGGTCAGTGAGAAGAACGCTCCTTACATTGGGGGTCAGTGAGAAGAACGCTCCTTACATTGGGGGTCAGTGAGAAGAACGCTCCTTACATTGGGGGTCAGTGAGAAGAACGCTCCTTACATTGGGGGTCAGTGAGAAGAACGCTCCTTACATTGGGGGTCAGTGAGAAGAACGCTCCTTACATTGGGGGTCAGTGAGAAGAACGCTCCTTACATTGGGGGTCAGTGAGAAGAACGCTCCTTACATTGGGGGTCAGTGAGAAGAACGCTCCTTACATTGGGGGTCAGTGAGAAGAACGCTCCTTACATTGGGGGTCAGTGAGAAGAACGCTCCTTACATTGGGGGTCAGTGAGAAGAACGCTCCTTACATTGGGGGTCAGTGAGAAGAACGCTCCTTACATTGGGGGTCAGTGAGAAGAACGCTCCTTACATTGGGGGTCAGTGAGAAGAACGCTCCTTACATTGGGGGTCAGTGAGAAGAACGCTCCTTACATTGGGGGTCAGTGAGAAGAACGCTCCTTACATTGGGGGTCAGTGAGAAGAACGCTCCTTACATTGGGGGTCAGTGAGAAGAACGCTCCTTACATTGGGGGTCAGTGAGAAGAACGCTCCTTACATTGGGGGTCAGTGAGAAGAACGCTCCTTACATTGGGGGTCAGTGAGAAGAACGCTCCTTACATTGGGGGTCAGTGAGAAGAACGCTCCTTACATTGGGGGTCAGTGAGAAGAACGCTCCTTACATTGGGGGTCAGTGAGAAGAACGCTCCTTACATTGGGGGTCAGTGAGAAGAACGCTCCTTACATTGGGGGTCAGTGAGAAGAACGCTCCTTACATTGGGGGTCAGTGAGAAGAACGCTCCTTACATTGGGGGTCAGTGAGAAGAACGCTCCTTACATTGGGGGTCAGTGAGAAGAACGCTCCTTACATTGGGGGTCAGTGAGAAGAACGCTCCTTACATTGGGGGTCAGTGAGAAGAACGCTCCTTACATTGGGGGTCAGTGAGAAGAACGCTCCTTACATTGGGGGTCAGTGAGAAGAACGCTCCTTACATTGGGGGTCAGTGAGAAGAACGCTCCTTACATTGGGGGTCAGTGAGAAGAACGCTCCTTACATTGGGGGTCAGTGAGAAGAACGCTCCTTACATTGGGGGTCAGTGAGAAGAACGCTCCTTACATTGGGGGTCAGTGAGAAGAACGCTCCTTACATTGGGGGTCAGTGGGAAGAATGCTCCTTACATTGGTGAGAAGAGACAAGACCAGTCACCCTGCACAAGCAGAGAGCGCATCAGTGACCGGTCTATATTACAGGAAGCTCCGAGTCTCACACGGGATGACTGCACAGATCTGGAAGAAATACACGAAGCTCTCCGAGATTCAGGAAGAACGCACAGGGCTCTTGTATGAGGACGATATTTACTCATCTGAGTTCAGCTTTAAATTTGCAGACATGAAAATGAGAACTCTGTTGCCAGGCAACGACATAAAAAAGATATATTATAAACTTTTTATATCTCATGTTATGACGTCTTTGAAGGTCCTAAAAATAATATTTGACGTGACCCTTCCAATCCTCGCGGGGGGGGGGGGGGGGGGGAGGGGGGACAAGACGCAGCAGATATTTCATATAAATCCGGAGATGGATTGCGGAGATGGCGCGGTGAGGTAATCCGCTGATGTCAGAAGGGGTCTTAGAGGGAATTTAATAACGAGGAGAGATCACCAGAAATCCCGAGGTGAAGAATGACGGCGAGAATCAGCGAGTACCGAGAATAAACTGGATCAGTACTTCTTCAGGTTCTTCGATTTCAGATCAGCGGAATCTGCCTCTTATGGAGCAGGAAGAATGAAACAATATAAAAGTCGTATTCCTGTTACAAAGTATCATCTGCAGCAGATACACTGACATTGCATGTTTGGGTCAGACTTTGTCCTAGGGATGCACTGATGCCGGAGGTCCTATCACGGAAAGCCGGGCGGCGAGTCATTAGCCGGGAAGACGTCTCTATGCCGTCACCAGGTGACGTGGAAGCATGGAGCCGCCTTCCCAGCCAATGAGGAAGCTGCGGTCAGTGTGTAATGGTTCACCGCCCAGCTTCCTGATACCGGAAGTTTATCGGGATCGGGAGCATTAGGACAAGTACTCACTCAAAGTACTCGGTGCCCAATAGAAATTCTAGTTTCGGTGGATCCCTACTTTGTCCCTCTGTTACTGCCCTGAGCAGCCCAAGATACCCCCATGTCCCTTCTTATTGATGATGGGCACATCGCCCGGCACTTCCCACAATGCAATGCTCATTGCCTACATGACCTAATAGCAGGCCCGTGCCTTACCACCAGGGGAAGGGTCCTGAGAGGGAGTGAGAGAGGGAGAGGAGAAAGGGAGAGAGAGGGAGGGAGAGAGAGGAGAAAGGGAGAGAGAGGGGGAGAGAGAGAGGAGAAAGGGAGTGAGGGAGAGAGAGAGGGAGGGAGAGAGAGAGGAGAAAGGGAGAGAGAGAGAGGAGAAAGGGAGTGAGAGAGGGAGAGAGAGGAGAAAGGGAGAGAGAGAGGGAGTGAGGGAGAGAGAGAGGGAGAGAGAGAGGAGAAAGGGAGAGAGAGAGAGGAGAAAGGGAGTGAGGGAGGGAGAGAGAGGGAGAGGAGAAAGGGAGAGAGAGGGAGTGGGAGAGGGAGTGGGAGAG
>NW_017307584.1:365504-366142 GCF_000935625.1 Nanorana parkeri | reverse complement strand
GAGAGAGAGGAGAAAGGGAGTGAGGGAGAGAGAGAGGGAGGGAGAGAGAGGGAGAGAGGACAGAGAGAATGAGAGAGGGAGGGAGAGAGGTGAGAGAGAGAGGTAGAGAGAGAGAAGAGAGGGAGGGAGTGGGATAGAGGAGAGGGGGATGGAGAGAGAGAAGGAGAAAGAGGGGGGAGTGGAAGAGAGAGAGAGAAGGAGAGAGTGGGAGAGAGAGAGGGAGGGAGAGTAAAAGAGAGAGAGAGGGAGGGATTGGGAGAGAGGGAGAGACAGAGAGGAGTACATAGATAGATAGATAGATAGATAGATAGATAGATAGATAGATAGATAGATAGATAGATAGATAGATAGATGATAGATAGATAGATAGATAGATAGATGATAGATAGATAGATAGATAGATGATAGATAGATAGATAGATAGATAGATGATAGATAGATAGATAGATAGATAGATAGATATGAATAGATAGATAGATGAAGCTTTGCTGTCACAGAGGCCCCCTGCGTTATCCTCAGGATGAAGGAGCTGTGTTCTCTATGGTGATTTTTGGATGGCAGTCATTGTGATGTGCAGTGAGTGTGCGGAGGGATGACATTGGATAGTGAGGCCATATGGGGGGGGGGGGGGGGGGGGG
>NW_017307584.1:357344-365135 GCF_000935625.1 Nanorana parkeri | reverse complement strand
AGAGGGGGGGGGGGGGGGGAGGGGGAGTGATGATTTTGCTTCTTCAGTTTGCAATGGAGGAAAGTGAATTACCACCTCCTGGAAGTTATAACAGCCGAGATAATTAATCTGAATGACCCTTAATGATGCCACATGGCCGGGTAATGTTCCTGGTCAGGTATATAAATGTCTTTGGTGGAAGTAATTGATTTGCAGCCCCAGAGGCCGCAGCAGACCGCATGTATGAGGACCAAGTAATAGCTTAAAGCAGAACTCCGGCCATAATAGTATCTCTACACTGAGACCTCCGAGCATAACGTATACGTCGACTTATGGTAAAGATTCCGATGGGAGGCCTTCATAATTGTGTAAGCCGATCGCTCCGAGGCCAAATGCTCCCGGCCGTTCCACCTTTACCATAGTGTGACAGCGTGCGCCAACCATTGGTCTGCCCATGTACACAGATATCAGAATCCTGACCCCGCCAGCCTCATCTACCTCCCTCATACTGGGAATACTGGGAATAGGAATACTGGGAATACTGGGAATAGGAATACTCTGAGGACAAGTGTGTGCTAATCTGTGTGTTTTATTCCCTTTACAGTGTTCATTTCTTCCTAAATTCTCCATCCACATAGAGACAAAATATGAAGATAATGAAGGATGCAATGACCGTGTGAGTACTCCAACTTATTTATATATAGCTCTGACATAGACCGCAGCGCTGTACAGAGAACACTGAGCCAGTCACATCAGTCTCTGTACAGAGGAGCTTACACTCTAATGTCCCCTCCACCACAGTCACATCAGTCTCTGTACAGAGGAGCTTACACTGTCCCCTCCCCCCACAGTCACATCAGTCTCTGTACAGAAGAGCTTACACTCTAATGTCCCCCCCCCCAGTCACATCAGTCTCTGTACAGAAGAGCTGCCACTCTAATGACACATAAGTGGAGGGCTCCGGATACCATTGTGAGGACAGACGGGGATTATCAGGCGATGAGATACCAGAACAATCTTCTGGGACATTCAGTTGGAGTCTGTGTAGGAGATCACATGCGTCTGTCCCCTTCTGCAGAATTTAAGTGATTGAACCTTCTCAGTGCCGCAGCTATTCCATGCCGGTGTCCGGGTCCAGCACTGTGAGGGGCCCCGAGCAGCGTGTGTGCGGCATGGGATAAGGTCTCCGCTCATCAACCATCTATAACACAAGCTGACAGCGTCATTGATGGCCTCTTCCTTCCCTCTGCCTAATAAAAATGTCTCCTCTGCAAGTTTACAATGAGAGAGAGCCAGGACACAGGATGCATGCTGCGCCACCTTGTGGCCAGTGCTGGCATTGTAGGGGCAAAGGCCCCGTGTTCCATATGGGAATCAGAGGCACCGTGTTGTAGAGCCGATGGACACAATGTAGACGTTGAGTGTTAGTTAATTATGAGATGATGACAGGCTACTAGTTGAAGTGTTACCTTCCAGTAACTTTACAGGTCTCCATGAATACATTGTGACATGTTAAAATGTTCAGTAACAGTATCATTGTTTAGAGAAGCTCCACCTGTTATCATTAAAAAGCTCCGGTCAGTGACTTTGCTGAGGCTGAGATCAGTCTGCTGCAGGCAGGAGGAAGCATTTCCTCAGTCTTCCCTCCCCCAGTGATCAGTCTGCTGCAGGCAGGAGGATGTATTTCCTGAGTCTCCCCCCCCCAGTGATCAGTCTGCTGCAGGCAGGAGGATGTATTTCCTGAGTCTCCCCCCCCCAGTGATCAGTCTGCTGCAGGCAGGAGGATGTATTTCCTGAGTCTCCCCCCCCCAGTGATCAGTCTGCTGCAGGCAGGAGGATGTATTTCCTGAGTCTCCCCCCCCC
This sequence comes from Nanorana parkeri, assembly GCF_000935625.1. Taxonomy (NCBI): domain Eukaryota; kingdom Metazoa; phylum Chordata; class Amphibia; order Anura; family Dicroglossidae; genus Nanorana; species Nanorana parkeri. The sequence goes on along the minus strand of NW_017307584.1, from coordinate 363,293 downwards.
AGTGATCAGTCTGCTGCAGGCAGGAGGATGTATTTCCTGAGTCTCCCCCCCCCAGTGATCAGTCTGCTGCAGGCAGGAGGATGTATTTCCTGAGTCTCCCCCCCCCAGTGATCAGTCTGCTGCAGGCAGGAGGATGTATTTCCTGAGTCTCCCCCCCCCAGTGATCAGTCTGCTGCAGGCAGGAGGATGTATTTCCTGAGTCTCCCCCCCCCAGTGATCAGTCTGCTGCATGCAAGAGGAAGCATTTCCTTCATCTCCCCTCCCCCAGTGATCAGGCTGCTGGAGGCAGGAGGAAGCATATCCTCAGTCTCAACTCCCCCAGTGATCAGTCTGCTGCAGGCAGGAGGATGTATTTCCTGAGTCTCCCCTCCCCAGTGATCAGTCTGCTGCAGGCAGGAGGGAGCATTTCCTGAGTCTCCCCTCCCCAGTGATCAGTCTTGCTGCAGGCAGGAGGAAGCATTTCCTTAGTATTCCCTCCCCCAGTGATCAGTCTGCTGCAGGCAGGAGGAAGCATTTCCTTAGTATTCCCTCCCCCAGTCATCAGTCTGCTGCAGGCAGGAGGAAGCATTTCCTCAGTCTCCCCTCCCCCAGTGATCAGTCTGCAACATGATTTATATTTCCTACAAAGTCAATTAGATTGTAAGCTCTTGAGCCCTCACTGCTGTACCATCCTCATGGCTAATGTTGCTCTCTGTATTTTGCAGATATTTGATCATGAAGTGAAGGACCTGGAGAGGGAAGTGTGTTTCATCGACATTGCATACGATGATATCCCCGAGAGGTATTACAAGGAGTCTGAGGTAATCGTCCCCTCGGGTCCCGGAATGTGGAACTGATCAAGTATAGAAGGTTTGGTGTGGTGTGCTGCCATCATGTGACCCTCCCACAGGGGGCCCAGAGGTCACTTCCTATGCAGAGAATAACACAGGGGGTAACCTTTTATATTCTACGGCGGGAGGCTGCGCTGCACTAAATCTGAGTAATCTCCTCAAGTGACACCAGACTCAGGAGATAAATCCTAAAAATCCCTCCCAGTCCCTGAACTCTGTTTGTAGTCCATCCCGGAGGGCGGAGCTTGGAGCGGTGACTACTCTACAACACACACAGGGACCATGGGGAACAGACGTAGCCCCCCTCCAGAAGGAAGGACAGTGTCAGAGGTGATTGGAGGATCTCCAGCCGAGTGATACACAAATAAGAGACATTGTTGCTCAGAGTTCAGCGACTTGGAGGGATTTTTAAGATTTAAAGGAGAACTATAAGGGGAGTGATTGTCACTCAGCCTCATAGTTCGAGCTGACGTCAGACAATGAAACTGTCACATGTCGGCTCAATTGGTCGGGAAGTGAGAGAACACATACCGGCGCTCGCTCACTTCTCGATCTATCCCTGCAGAGAGCTGTGACTGTCACTCACGCCTCCCTGCATGGATTTCCTCTCTCCCATGCTCCAGCGCTGACTGGTGGAATGGACGGGGGAGGGGGCGGGTACAGCTGGCTCTAGATAGGCAGAGCCAGCTGTCAATCACGCAGCTGGGTGGATCTCGACAGTAATATTGGGATCCATCCCGGTTGCGGCGTCTCAGTATAACGCGAGCTGTAGCTCCCTATATACTGAGCTTAGGATGACAGGAGGACGCTAGTTTGTGTCCTCCTGTTACCCTTAGGAGAACTATGGGGAAAAACACTGACCCCATAGTTCTCCTTTAACTCCGGAGTTCAGTGTCACTTTAACATACAAACCGAAAATCCTGTATCTTCTTTATTGATATGTTTCCTTTCCTCTCCTGCCTGGCTTTGTTCTTATTAATATGACAGATAATGAAGCCTGAGGACAAGCAATATACAAGAGCGTGTCTATAATCACAGGATAAAGCAAAACAAACGACAAACGCACTCAACAATTTGTTACCAGTTATACAGTAAGGTGCACACGAAATGGGCTTTGAACAGTAGAACAGTTAGTCCTTAGTGGTGAGACAAGTTGTTTTACATGCTAGTTTGTCAGTGCCATGATGCCTTTCTACTGTTCTATAATCACAGGATGGCACAAAGTAACATTTGTCTGTATGACGAGTGACGTACACGGGGAGCACATGTGTTGTATAACGGGGGTTTCCCGGCCGAGCGCACATAATCGGGTTATCCTTGCTGTGAACGGTGACTGAGCTCACAAAGGTGAAACCCATCTGCTTTAAATGCAAATGAATTACACACCATCGGAGAGGCAGCCGGGGGCAGACATACAGCGGGGGGGGTGCACCGATCTTTGGATGTGGTCCAACAATGGCCGAGGTGATGGTGAGAGGACAGTGTGGGGCCAAAGAAGACTTATAGAACCAAATGGAAGCCATGGCATGCGTGAGGCTGTGGGAATTAATTTATACATTGTTTAGAATATTCAGGATGGGTTTTTATAGATTGTTCCTTGTGGAGCCTGGTATCATTCAACCGACTTCCTGTGAAGCATGGGCGTCATGGACCCACCCCCAGGGGACGGTCATCATGGCTGTCTGTGCTCATAGGAGAATGTTATAGAAGCACCAACACAGGGAGAAGAGGACCCGGAGACATCAGGTGACCATACAGAAGATAGACTCCTAGTGGAAAGGTGTATTTCAGGGGAGGGGCTGGATTCCCCCCTCCCCGCTCCGATCCTCCAGCGCTGACTGGCGGAACGGACGGGGGAGGGGGCGGGTACAGCTGGCTCTGCCTCTAGATAGGCAGAGCCAGCTGTCACTCACACAGCTGGGCGGATCCCGTCATCTAAGTCTCAGTATACCGCGAGCTGTAGCTCCCTATGTACTGAGCCTAGGGTGACGGGAGGATGCTAGTTTTTATCCTCCCGTTACCCCAAGGAGAACTATGGGGAAAAACACTGACCCCCATAGTTCTCCTTTAAGGATCTTTGTGTCTGTATTACGCTGTGTGATTGACTGGCGAATCTTTCATCATATCAGACACGGATCGCACAATTTTGGAGGCTTTTCCCCTTTTACGGTCCAATTGCAGCATTCGTGGGAGCGTCAGACGCGCTCAGCCGGTGACTATCTATCACCGGTCACCAAACCGCGAACCGAACAATAATACTGAGTGGCGTCTGAACGTGGTCGGCGGAGCGTTGAGGAAAATGACTTGGAGATAAAACCCATCATCCCGTCCCCAAGACAAAATTGTGCATTTCATCCGCCATAAATAGAGGCAGCGACGGCGGCCTGAAACTCATTTTCCTGAAGGATTAGCGCGCTCTTCTTAATGAGCTCTGCGCTCATCGTGACCGACTCCAGGAGCCCAATGCGTCATTTTATCAGCTTGACATTCTCGGCATGAGACAGCATTTTATTCACCGGACCCGACATGATTCTTTCCAGATCAGTGAAGTTTGTTATAATATGTTTAATGCTGACGTGAGCAGGAAGGGGCATCAGCATGCGAATAATATATGTTGTGCAGGCTCATTGAGTATAAACAGTAACCAAATAATCACATATACAGGAAGTATTTTATATCTCAAGTACTGCGTTGTGTTTCTGTTGAGAGTAGTTGTCCTGTCCAGTGGTAATGTAGTCTCAGAGGAAACGGGGACACATGGAAAGCCGTGTAGATCTGAGAATTCGGCATCTGCAGATCTCTTCCCAAATGACTGACGTCACCCATGGAGAGATTATGCAACGAATATTGTAAGCAGACGTAAGACACATCAACCCTTTGTTCCTGCAGCTCCCGGCCTCAGTCACATGATCTCCAGCTGCCAATCACCATCTATTGTTTTCTACCCATTGTGATATAAGAGGAACAAAAGGGACTGCCAGACAGATGCTTACAGATGATAAATAGAAACAAAGCTTTGTATACAATAATACACACTGGTCGACTTGGTTACACTTTGGGATCTCTTTCTTGAATATATGATTATTATTTTTTTTACCTTGTTTTGGATAAAGTTGTGAGGGGTTAGAATCCCCGACAGGCTTTCATTGCTCTGCGGGTCTCTTTTAGGGGGATCCACCCTCTCCTATTTGTCATGGGGACCATTGTCTGCGAGAGTGAAGGAGATGGGAAATCCAAAATGTTAGAGCTGAGATTAGAATGATAGCAGTACAAAAATGGATAGATGTCACCAGCACACCAACAATGTTGCAGTCCAAAAAGTTCATTCATTGGAACGTCATAATACCAAAACTAGCGCTTTCGGGGCCACGCTGGGTTCCCTTCATCAGTCTCAGAAATGACAGCAATGCCATTGTCGTCAATGTTGTCTGTTGGTGTCGCATGCGCAGTAGCATCCATTTCCCGCAAATGCGGCGGACAGGCCTATGCGCATGCGCAGTAGTATCCAATTGGCCAGGCATGATCTTACACATCTATGAAATGTCTGTAATGGATCTGTAGTGTGGTGCTGACATAAATAAGGAGTCCTCATATGTCAGTGTGAGGTGTGAATGTCTTGGTCGGAACCCTTGTAACGTTCATATGTAAGCCTATGACCTTCATAGAATGATGGACCTTAAAAGAGGACGATGCATAGACAAACCTAAAGTGCCCCATATATAAGCCTATGACCTTCATAGAATGATGGACCTCAAAAGAGGACTATGCATAGACAAACCTCGAGCGCCCAATCAGAGATCAGACTGGCAGGAGATGGATTACAGCTGGTTGTTGTGGATCCGGCATTGTGCACATTGCTTTGGTTCTATCAGTGTATTATTGAACATACAGAATAATAATATAGATAGAATGTTCTTGTATTGGACTCCTGCACCTCTGTCACACCAAATGGTATCACCTTCCTCAATGTGTGTACACAAAGGGGATTGTTCCTCGCGTGATCTCCATCTACTCATGCCGGAATTATCACAAAGGATCCATATTGAACGTCTGCTACTATCCCGTCCCCTGGAGGTGTTTGATTTGATACCTTTGTTATTATTTCTCGCTCCCGTGTTTTTCAGTCTCGTTCCCCTCGGCTGAAGTTCCATGCTTACCTCGCAGCGGAAGGAGACGTGCGTCAGCAGCAGATGTCGTTCTGTGAATTGGGTGTCCAGGAGGAGACGCATAGAATCCTGGGATTTGAGGATTTCTATTCCCTCGTAGGGGGCCATCTGGGCCCTGGCAATTCACTGCCTGCACAACAACAAAATGTGGCAGCAGGCAGCTGACAACCGAGTCACGACTTCGCCGGAGCAATCTGCTTCCATGGCAAGTGACATAAACATATCGCATGCATGGGGTGTGAACGCGTGAACGTGTAATGGGGTACACAAGCAGGGTTCAGTTCATGGGCCCGGTGCCATTGTTTTCTGCTGACCTCGGCAACATCGTCCATGCTCCGCACGTCAGACAATGGTTGTTCAACGAATGCTATCATCCCTAAGACCCCGTTCACATGTAGCGACATACCTTTGCAGCGGCCGGGATAGCGCGACTTTCGGGGCGACGTTCCAGCGACGGTAGCGCGACCTTCTCCGTCGGGCTCCATAGTAAAAAGCAAAATCTGCCGAAAAAAGGGTCCGGTAGAAGCGACTTGCGACCGCGACGAGCGACGCCCGACATGGAGTTAAGACAGCTCCATTGAATAGCATTGGCCGGCGACTTCTCACGATATCGCGCGGCAAAAATGCGCGATATTGCGGTGGAAATCGCGCGATAAGTCGCTACATGTGAACGGGGCCTAAACAGGAACAAACAATTATGTCGGGATCCGCCCAGCTGCGTGTGTGACAGCTTATTCTGCCTATCTAGAGGCAGGGCCAGCTGTACCCACCCCCTTCCCCCGTCCGTTCCGCCAGTCAGCGCTAGTATCGGAGCGGGGAGGGGGGCAGAGAGCCGTGACAGGATCAAGAGGCGAGCGAACGCCGGTATGTGTTCGCTCACCTCCCGATCTACTGAGCCGACCTGTGACAGTCTCATTGTCACAGGTCGGCTAGAACTATGAGGTGAGTGACAA
>NW_017307584.1:344670-355075 GCF_000935625.1 Nanorana parkeri | reverse complement strand
CCTATGACCTTCATAGAATGATGGACCTCAAAAGAGGACTATGCATAGACAAACCTAGAGCGCCCCATATATAAGCCTATGACCTTCATAGAATGATGGACCTCAAAAGAGGACTATGCATAGACAAACCTAGAGCGCCCCATATATAAGCCTATGACCTTCATAGAATGATGGACCTCAAAAGAGGACTATGCATAGACAAACCTAGAGCGCCCCATATATAAGCCTATGACCTTCATAGAATGATGGACCTCAAAAGAGGACTATGCATAGACAAACCTAGAGCGCCCCATATATAAGCCTATGACCTTCATAGAATGATGGACCTCAAAAGAGGACGATGCATAGACAAACCTAGAGCGCCCCATATATAAGCCTATGACCTTCATAGAATGATGGACCTCAAAAGAGGACTATGCATAGACAAACCTAGAGCGCCCCATATATAAGCCTATGACCTTCATAGAATGATGGACCTCAAAAGAGGACTATGCATAGACAAACCTCGAGCGCCCAATCAGAGATCAGACTGGCAGGAGATGGATTACAGCTGGTTGTTGTGGATCCGGCATTGTGCACATTGCTTTGGTTCTATCAGTGTATTATTGAACATACAGAATAATAATATAGATAGAATGTTCTTGTATTGGACTCCTGCACCTCTGTCACACCAAATGGTATCACCTTCCTCAATGTGTGTACACAAAGGGGATTGTTCCTCGCGTGATCTCCATCTACTCATGCCGGAATTATCACAAAGGATCCATATTGAACGTCTGCTACTATCCCGTCCCCTGGAGGTGTTTGATTTGATACCTTTGTTATTATTTCTCGCTCCCGTGTTTTTCAGTCTCGTTCCCCTCGGCTGAAGTTCCATGCTTACCTCGCAGCGGAAGGAGACGTGCGTCAGCAGCAGATGTCGTTCTGTGAATTGGGTGTCCAGGAGGAGACGCATAGAATCCTGGGATTTGAGGATTTCTATTCCCTCGTAGGGGGCCATCTGGGCCCTGGCAATTCACTGCCTGCACAACAACAAAATGTGGCAGCAGGCAGCTGACAACCGAGTCACGACTTCGCCGGAGCAATCTGCTTCCATGGCAAGTGACATAAACATATCGCATGCATGGGGTGTGAACGCGTGAACGTGTAATGGGGTACACAAGCAGGGTTCAGTTCATGGGCCCGGTGCCATTGTTTTCTGCTGACCTCGGCAACATCGTCCATGCTCCGCACGTCAGACAATGGTTGTTCAACGAATGCTATCATCCCTAAGACCCCGTTCACATGTAGCGACATACCTTTGCAGCGGCCGGGATAGCGCGACTTTCGGGGCGACGTTCCAGCGACGGTAGCGCGACCTTCTCCGTCGGGCTCCATAGTAAAAAGCAAAATCTGCCGAAAAAAGGGTCCGGTAGAAGCGACTTGCGACCGCGACGAGCGACGCCCGACATGGAGTTAAGACAGCTCCATTGAATAGCATTGGCCGGCGACTTCTCACGATATCGCGCGGCAAAAATGCGCGATATTGCGGTGGAAATCGCGCGATAAGTCGCTACATGTGAACGGGGCCTAAACAGGAACAAACAATTATGTCGGGATCCGCCCAGCTGCGTGTGTGACAGCTTATTCTGCCTATCTAGAGGCAGGGCCAGCTGTACCCACCCCCTTCCCCCGTCCGTTCCGCCAGTCAGCGCTAGTATCGGAGCGGGGAGGGGGGCAGAGAGCCGTGACAGGATCAAGAGGCGAGCGAACGCCGGTATGTGTTCGCTCACCTCCCGATCTACTGAGCCGACCTGTGACAGTCTCATTGTCACAGGTCGGCTAGAACTATGAGGTGAGTGACAAGCCCCTCCCCCCCCCTCATAGTTCTCCTTTAAGCCACCTGGCATCATCCAGCACCTCCCTACAGAGCGGAGTAGATGCGCCCAGGCTGAATCTGATGAGCTGTCCTCAGGGCTGGTGCTAGACTATTTTGCGCACTAGGCAAGACAAGCTACTTGCACCCGCCCCAACACCCCCCCAGCGGCGCAGCCCCCAATCAGGAAGCCGGGGGTCTATTTTCATTTGAAAATAGCCAATAGCAGACTGGCTATTGAAACACCAGCAACTGAGCACAGGAGCGGAGCTGAGAGAGAATGCTGTCTCTTAGTATAGCTCCTCTGCTCAGTGGGTGGGCCTGCCAGCCTGCTATTGGCTTTTGCACTTGGAAACGGGGAGGGGGGTGAGTGGTCGAGGCTGCGCCCTAGGCGGCTGCCTAGTTTGCCTAGCCCTGGCTGTCCTTATTACATGTCTTTTAGTAGGAAATTAACCCCTTCGTCACTAACATCGGCGGAATCATAATGGGCTGGTCTACCGCTGCTAAGTGATTGCAGACCTCCGGTGTCACCGATCCCCCCGGGAGGAGGCGGATTGCTATCATTAGATTTTGGTAGACGGTACTCAATAAGAACTCGTCATCGGCACGCGTTGTGACTAATGTGCAGATACGGCACGGTGGAATTAAGCAAGCGCTGTTGCTTTAACAGACAAATCTCTAACCGAATCATATAAAAACTCCGGATCGCGGATCAATTTAGCGGGAAAAAAAGAAAAGCAATTTGTCCCTCCCGCGTTCCCGCCGCCATGAAAAGAGCCTTCGCTCACTTTGCGACCATTTGCCGGGATCACGCGTCACGCACTGCTGCCCGTCATGAGAAACATCAGCGCGGAGTTTTGGTGGTAATAACGCAGTTTTTCTTTTATTCCGCCGGAACCTGCTGGGCCCTCAAATCAAAAAAGGGGGAAAGATTTAACAAGACAATTTTCTGGGGCTTGAAAAGGCGGAATGGAAGCGAGGGAGCGTCTGCAGAGAAATGAGGACTTTAATGTTCCCCCGAGACGCGGCAATCAATGTCAGCACAATGCCTTCTCTGTCTGACTCCCTCGCTTTACCATCGTGCGTGACAGCGATTTGGGAGCAGGAGAGGAACAGAGAAGAGAACGTCGTCTCTGAGTCAGGCCGGAAGGGGAAGTAGAACTGACACACGGCTTTTCTCCTCCAGTCTGGCGGATTGCTGTCGCTGGGCTTTAGGCCTCATTCACACTGCCGCACGTATGCGCGTATTGTACCATATGCAACCTATGCAAGTAAATGGCTCCATACACACAGCCGCGTATAGAGCCGTATATTTGCGTAGCGTATATATGCGCAAAAACAGAACGGAACAGAGATGCGTCCGGGCAGCGCATTGCTGCGTATTTACACGCATATACGCGTCTATACGCACGTACATGCGTACAGCACATTAAAAATGCCATTACGAGTGATGCATTCTGGGATTGCATATAGTGCGCGTATATATACGCTGTGGCAGTGCATGGCAATGCCACTGTGTGATCTCCATTCCTGTGTCCAGAATCTGAGTGGCCGGCGCATGCTGATGGCACAGGTGTGCACAGCCTTTAAATTAAAAGGTGTTGGGAAGGGTTCAAGACTCCACCTGGGAGACAGGAACGCCCCACCCAGGAGTCAGAGTGGAGTCCAGTGCAGAAGGGTGCTGTGGATTGGGAAGAACCCCCAGTGTGCAGGTTAGCACATGACTGGGGCTGTCTGGAGGAACAGACAGTGGGCTGAGGCCGGAGCAGCGGTGCTGCAAATGCAAAGCCAGGAGGCTGGAAGGGCAGGTGCTGCCATGAGATGCTAAAGAACCCCTGCGAGGGTAATTGTCCTGTTTTGTGAACTTTCATTTAATAAAAGTGGCCAAGGAAGCCCTTGAATATAGATTGCAGCGAGTGGATGCGTCCTTAATGCGCTACCATTGGAAGCTAAATCTCACAACGCATTGACGCGTATATATACGCAATATACCGTTTTGCTTGCGTTGTGTGTGAATGAGGCCTTATGTATGTTCTTATTCGTTGCTGTTTATATTTTGTGTATTTACAACCATATCCAGGTCTGTTGCATCAAGCCTGCTCCTGTGGAGGACTCCGACAGCTCTAAGACCCAATCACTAAAATCTCATAGAGGCTTCAACACATTACAATATTAAAGGAGAACTATGAGGGGGGGAGTGAAAATCACTCAGCCTCATAGTTGGAGCCGACGTGTGACAATGAGACTGTCACATGTCGGCAGAATAGATCGGGAAGTGAGGGAACACATACCGGCATTCGCTCACTTCTCGATCTATCCGTGCAGAGAGAGGTGACTGTCACTCCCGGGATGGACTACAATCCCAATACAAATCAGTAAACTAAACCTGAGATTGTCGTCCATCCCGGGGGGAGGAGCTTGGAGCGGTGACTACTTTACAACTCACACGGGGACCATGGGGAGCAGACGTAGCCCCCCCTCCAGAAGGAAGGACAGTGTCGGAGATGATTGGAGGATCTCCAGCCGAGTGATACACAAATAAGATACATTGTTGGTCAGAGTTCAGGGACTTGGAGGGATTTTTAAGATTTAAAGGAGAACTATGAGGGGAGTGATTGTCACCCAGCCTCATAGTTCGGTGCGACAATGAGACTGTCACAGGTCGGCTCTATAGATCGGGAAGTGAGCGAACACATACCGGCGTTCGCTCACTTCTCGATCATGTCCCGGCAGAGAGAGGTGACTGTCACTCACGGCTCCCTGCAGGGATTCCCCCCTCTCCGATCCTCCAGCGCTGACTGGCGGAATGGACGGGGGAGGGGGCGGGTACAGCTGGCTCTGCCTTTAGATAGCTGTCACTCACGCAGCTGGGCGGATCGCAACAGTAATGTCGGGATCCGTCCCGTCTGCGGCGGTCTCAGTATACCGCGAGCAGTAGCTCCCTATATACTGAGCTTCTCCTTTAACTAAATCTCCTTTAAAAGTTCTCCTTTAACCAAAGTTATTTCCAATCTTTGCAAACCTGCAGCCTTCATTCAAATAATCCCTGATGATCCTGCCATGAAGGTCCTTGTTCAGTCCTGTTATAGGGTGACTACGCTGTGATCCCCGTCTCCCAATTGTACACTTGTGTTGTCACACTGTCACATGGGTTTCAGGTGGAGACTACAAGTATCTGTTTCAGCGCACATTACACAGACACGGGCCACTGTTGTCACCATCCGGAAAACCCGCCCTGAGAAATGCCGTGCAGCCATCGCTGGAGTCATGTAGACAGGAAGTGGCTGCCGGAGATCAGCAGCACTCAGATGTAAGATTTCCTTTGATCTTTCCTCCTAGCTGAGATCCTTCATACCCCTAAATCATTAACTACAATGCTTCTAGTCTAGTTGCCCGACATCCTATTTGCAAACTGATGCCAGCGGCGTCACAAGGGGGATGCGGGGAGTGCGGCCCGCACCCGGGTGCCCCCATTGCAGGGGTGGCACCAAAATGACTGACAGTCATTTTGGTGTCACTCCTTATGAAATGTCGGGCACTCGGTCATGGACCGAGAGCCCGACAGTGTCAGGAGAGAGGAGGGGACCCGGCGGCATACCTCATCCCGCCAGGTGACTGTCCCCTCCTCTCTCTGCCGGCGTCCATCACCAAGATGGCTGCCGGCATTGGTCAATAAGACGACCGCGCATGCGTGATGACGTCATCGCACACGTACGCGGCAACGCCACGAGCAAGTGCAATGACATCACGACAGGGTGTCACCTGGTCTCCGCTCCGGGTGACAACCAGCCTCGGGACACCCCTGACTGATGCCCAAAGCTTGTTACTCAAGAAGCTGCAAATTGTTTATATATATACACTGTATATTTATGTTTTTTCTCTTAGATATAATAAGTAAATCATTTGTATTCCAAGTGCAATCCACAAAGTTTACACCGTTCAAGTCATTGGTAAGACCGAGGGTTCTACAGATTTCCCCGCATCTCATCGTGTTTTCAGAAGCGGGATATTTATTGATACATCCGGTAGGGACGGGCAGAAGGATTCAGGTCCTGAAGAGAAACATTTGGTAGCTGTGTAATAATATTGTGGCAATTGTATCATTTTCTGCACCACGATATAAAAACATGCAGCCAGCACCTTGACACATACCCCCATGATGTTTTCCAGGACCCCAAGACCTTCAAGTCGGAGAAGACGGGCCGGGGACTCCTGAAGGAGGGCTGGAGGGAGAATCAGCAGCCGGTCATGTGTTCATATAAGTTGGTTGCTGTGAAGTTCGAAGTGTGGGGTCTGCAGACCCGCGTGGAGCAGTTTGTGCATAAGGTGGGTGATGACATGCTGCCGGAATGAGTGTCTTTCATCTGCATCAATGTAATGAACATGGACAAACTTTCCTGCAACCAGTAGGAGCTTTTCAGGGACCGAAGAGCATGCACTTTAATTGTCAGCTGGGGCTGGAACTTTAAGGGTCCTGTTCATGTTTTTGCAGTTTAAAGGAGAACTATGAGGGGGGGGGGAGGGGGAGGTGCTTTTCACTCCCCTCATAGTTCTAGCCGACCTGTGACAATGAGACTGTCACAGGTCGGCTCAGTAGATCGGGAGGTGAGCGAACACATACCGGCGTTCGCTCACCTCTCCATCCTGTCACGGCTCTCTGCCGTGACAGGGGAGGGGATGGATTCACTCTCTCCCCGCTCCAATCCTCCAGCGCTGACTGGCGGAACGGACGGGGGAGGGGGCGGGTACAGCTGGCTCTGCCTCTAGATAGGAGGAGCCAGCTGTCACTCACGCAGCTGGGCGGATCCCTTCATCTACGTCGGGATCCGCTCCGGCTGCGGCGTCTCAGTATACCGCGAGCTGTAGCTCCCTATATACTGAGCTTAGGGTGACGGGAGGACGCTAGTTTGTGTCCTCCCGTTACTCTTAAGGAGAACTATGGTGAAAATACTTAACCCCATAGTTCTCCTTTAAGGAATTTGTTCTGAAACCGTGACTTCTGTTAAAACTTGGGATGCACCGGCGCCGTTTTTTTAGTAGCGAGTACGAGTACCAATATTGTTTTCCGGTACTGGCAGCCCCCCAGCTTCCTGATTGGCCGGGAAGCCAGCTCTATGCTCCCTGGTGACGAGGGAGCATGGAGCCGGCTTCCCGGCCAATCAGGAAGCCGGGCCGTGTGTAATGACTCGCCGCCCGGCTTACGGATACCGGAAGTTCCAGTATCAGTATAGGCATCGGGAGCAATTGGGCGAGTACGTGTACTCCCCCAAATACGCGGTCTCGACGCCGATATTTTTAATATCAGTATCAGTGCATTCCTAAATACATTCCAGGGGAATGTGAACAAACGACGTGGCAAATAACCATGTGATAACACTTCATTTTCTTTAGCATGTAGCCACATCCTGAATAGAAAAGCCTGTCACCTACCAGCATGCTGCAGAGAAGGACCCTTGCTCTCTGTGTGGTCTCTCTGCACAAATCTGACGACGTCCCCTCTGGGTCACAGCTAGAAATCTCCAATCAGCCAGCAGCATGAGCTTCACTGATTGCAGAGCTATAGGCACGGCATTGGGACGTAACAGACCCCTACAGGAAGACCACTGCTGACACCCAGAGAACAAGGGTCCTTCTTTACAGCATGCTGGCAGGGGGACAGGCTTTCCTACTCAGGCTGTGGCTGCTTTCTACACATGATGAACAGTAAGACTTTGCACACCATTTGTCACGATGCACCTCACAGGTTTAAACTGAAAGTTCAATGAGGCTTTACCAAAAGAAACGCCACAGCAAACAACAAAGTATGTCAAATGCATTAGAACACTGAAACAAATGCCCTGTATGTATTCCTATGTGAAGTGTGAATGGGCCCAGAGTCTGCCAGTGTGGCACGGGGTATTCGGCCAACACTGCCAGATACAAAAGGACAATACAGGTGAATCTCGAATAATTCGAATATCGTGCAAAAGTCATATATTAGTTTCACCGCATAAGTCGCATTAGTGAAATAAATGAACTTTGCACCATATTCTAATTATTCCAGTTTCACCTGTACATATGATTTAATAACATAAGCAAAGTATTGGAGCTGCTTCCTTCCAGACTGGCCTGGGTTCCCCTCTGCACCTCTTATGGCTTTGTTCTGATCTCCGCAGTCCTGAGTTTTTGGGAGTAAGAAGTCACTAGAGGTCCAGACTCTGATTCTGTTTGTTGCTTCTTATGAATCTTTCCTTAGTAAGATGTGTTTTATTTTTTAGGTGGTGAAAGATATCTTGCTGATTGGGCACCGGCAAGCGTTTGCGTGGGTCGATGAATGGTATGGTAAGTTCGCTCACTCTCTAGGACGAGGGGTTCCTGCGATCTAGAGATAGACATACACTAAGATAGCTCCAGCAAGGGCTGTAGAGAAGTCATATAAATGGGAAGTCTTCCTTCTTTCAGGTTGCCGCGTTTCCTCTTAAACAACACCGGTGTCTTTCAAACATCAAACCAGCTTCTCTTCAACCCCTTCTCTACAAAAGACAAAGTTGGGCTTTTTATTTTATCCTTTGTAGGTTATAGCTCGGGAGATGGGTGCTCAAAGGCTCCGGTATGACAGTCCAGTGAAGACTTGTAGGGATAATGAATGTCTGATGGCTTTGGGCAGCACAAGAGATAATGTCACGGGTGCCGGCACAGGTGTCCCCACACCGTATGCAGGTACCCACACAGGAAGACCAAACACGTATGACCAAACCGGACAAGGCAAGATGTGTTATATACAGTTTATTAGTATCCAGAAAAACCAAATGAAACACCCAAAAGCAAACACGGATAGCTAACGTGACCCCCCAACCAAATAATATAACCCCCGACACCTATAGCATAAAACGCAAGCAATAAAAGCTATCTACAGGTAACAGCAACAGGACGACAAGCAGGAATCAGGACTGCAAACAGGGCTCAGGACTGCAAACGGGGCTCAGGACTGCAAACAGGGCTCAGGACTGCAAACAGGTAACAGGGCTCAGGACTGCAAACAGGTAACAGGGCTCAGGACTGCCATCAGGTAACAGGGCTCAGGACTGCCATCAGGTAACAGGGCTCAGGACTGCCATCAGGTAACAGGGCTCAGGACTGCCATCAGGTAATAGGGCTCAGGACTGCCATTTCCTTCTTTCAGGTTGCCGCGTTTCCTCTTAAACAACACCGGTGTCTTTCAAACATCAAACCAGCTTCTCTTCAACCCCTTCTCTACAAAAGACAAAGTTGGGCTTTTTATTTTATCCTTTGTAGGTTATAGCTCGGGAGATGGGTGCTCAAAGGCTCCGGTATGACAGTCCAGTGAAGACTTGTAGGGATAATGAATGTCTGATGGCTTTGGGCAGCACAAGAGATAATGTCACGGGTGCCGGCACAGGTGTCCCCACACCGTATGCAGGTACCCACACAGGAAGACCAAACACGTATGACCAAACCGGACAAGGCAAGATGTGTTATATACAGTTTATTAGTATCCAGAAAAACCAAATGAAACACCCAAAAGCAAACACGGATAGCTAACGTGACCCCCCAACCAAATAATATAACCCCCGACACCTATAGCATAAAACGCAAGCAATAAAAGCTATCTACAGGTAACAGCAACAGGACGACAAGCAGGAATCAGGACTGCAAACAGGGCTCAGGACTGCAAACGGGGCTCAGGACTGCAAACAGGGCTCAGGACTGCAAACAGGTAACAGGGCTCAGGACTGCAAACAGGTAACAGGGCTCAGGACTGCCATCAGGTAACAGTGCTCAGGACTGCCATCAGGTAACAGGGCTCAGGACTGCCATCAGGTAACAGGGCTCAGGACTGCCATCAGGTAATAGGGCTCAGGACTGCCATCAGGTAACAGGGCTCAGGACTGCCATCAGGTAACAGGGCTCAGAACTGCCATCAGGTAACAGGGCTCAGGACTGCCATCAGGTAACAGGGCTCAGAACTGCCATCAGGTAACAGGGCTCAGGACTGCCATCAGGTAACAGGGCTCAGGACTGCAAACAGGTAACAGGGCTCAGGGCACACAGGAAATAATAACAAGATACTGAGCCATCATCCTGACTGCAGGGAGGGTTTAAATACCCTCCCATGAAGCATCAGGTGATGGCTAAGTGCTGGCAGCTGGGAGACACCCGCAGGTGAGCACCCATTGGTGGTCTGGTACCTAAAAGTTCCTGGCTGCCTGGGGACACCTGCAGGTGAGCACAGGAACTGCAGGGCTTAGCTCCAGATGAGAAGTGGTGACTCTTCTACTGAATCCCTCTGGCCAGAATCCAAGAAGCACCTCACAGGGTCACTGGGAGTGTATTTCCTGAAGCCAGGTAAATACTGCAGAGCCGGCACTCATAACCAGGACCACTTATCCTGCATGAAACTGATTCAGAACCATTCTGGAAATCAGAACACCGTCAGCCTTACAAGCTCACCTAGCCGGGCAGCCATTTGTACGGACATGAAAATTGGAGTCACTCTGCTTGTGGGCTGCTGGAGTCAATTAAAGTGCAAAGTGTTCTTGTTGGGCTGGA
>NW_017307584.1:344246-344577 GCF_000935625.1 Nanorana parkeri | reverse complement strand
GAGCTACCCTCAAAAGGCCCACGGAGAAGCCGACTGACAAGTTCTGACAAGCCGTTACACCACCAGCTCTGAATAGCTCAAATTCCTTCCCGCTGTTGTCTTGGCTGCAGGAAATGTGATTTCCCAAATTGGTTTTTATGATCAGAGCTACACGAGACCTTCAGATACAAAACAAGGCAGTCAATTCTCTGAATAAAACATTGGGTTCTGGTGTGGGAGAGACAATGGGGAATGAAGATTGGGGGGGAGGCTGGCTCGGCATAAACTGACAAGAACATTCTTAGTTCAGTCATTGGAATCACTTTTACTGTACCCCCCCTCCTCCCCCCAC
>NW_017307584.1:336982-342011 GCF_000935625.1 Nanorana parkeri | reverse complement strand
GGGGGGGGTTGTGCCTTTGGTGATGTTTTGAAGACACCGGAGTAGATTTATTCAGCTGTAATCCATCTTTGCAGGTTTTTTATTATTATTACTGGATAGGCATCTAATTATTTCTTAGTCTCCTGTAGACGTCATAGAAATATTTGGAGCAGTGATACAACTGCGCCACCGGTGGTAACTCCTGGAACTGCAACCGCATATCCAACATTCAGCCCAAATTTTTCCAAGAGAATAGTTATTTTTATTACTATTAGGGCTGTGGAAATTAAAGATTAATTTTTCGATTAATCGTTAAACTTTTTGATCGATTAAAATTATTTTGATTGCTAATGAAAACACTCTCCGCCGGCTTCCGGGAGTCCCGTCGGTGATTCGGTAACGTCACGGACATGGACGTCACCGGACTCCTCCCCCAAGTGGGCGGCGGCTAACGAAGTGAAGGGGGAGGCGTCTGGTGACATCAATGTCCGTGATGGTTAACGAAGGGAAGGGGGAGGAGTCCGATGACGTTGATGTCTGTGCCGTCCCCGGACTCCTCCCCCCTTCGTTAGCCGACGGAGCCACTTGGGCCGGTGAGTTTGCCCAAGAAACTTTCTGCACGAGCGCCAGCCAAGGCATTACCCTATACACATACAACGCAGCAATGAAGTCATAAAATGAACTAGGATCACACTAATCCAGCATGTGAGTTGCCCCACTCAAGCGGCGGCCATATTGAGTGGGGCACGTGAGAATGAGTTAATTTTATTACTTCATCGCTGTGCTGTATGTGTATAGGCCAATGTAGTTGGATCTGTATGTGCGTTATAATTAATCAAAATTAATCGATTAAAAAATATTTTGATTAATCGAAAATTTTTAATCATTACCAGCCCTAATTATTATTATTATTATACAGGGTTTATAGAGCGCCAACAGTTTGTACAATATAAGGAAGACATTACAATCACAATACAATTCAAGACAAGATGGTAAGGAGGGCCCTGCCCCTGAGGGCTTACATTGATCTTCAGACTGGTTTTTTAAAGCACCTGAAAGGTCTGTTGCCGGAAATCAAGCTGGCCTGAAGGAACATTTTACTTCACATAATGCAATGCAGCTCACAATTAAAATAAAGAAGCACTTAGTGCATGTGAGCTTACATTATGAAAGGGGACTGATTACTTCATACCAGCAAAGATCTTTCTTTAAGTGGCCCAAAAATATCAGCTCAGATTCATTAATGTAACTTACATATATTAACACTTTAGTGTGTAGTTGGTTCACATAGACCAAGCGCCACATATTTGCTTTACATTTAAACTTACATATATTATTTCCTCTTCCGTTGGGTGCTGCATTGTGGGGGGGGCCCCAGATTAATTTTAGGGCTTTATGATTGATTACAATGATGCTGTGGATGTTGTTTTACCTTTTTCTTTCCCAGTAGTTCCTTACAGCACTTTCCTTGCTCTGTCTCCTCCTCCTGTCCAGCTCACCACTATATAACGATAATCTATTTCTTTCTAATAGCGGGGGGGTGCGTATGCCTGAGTATATCGCATGAGCCGTGCCAACCTTTCCACATTCAGTTATTGTCCACAAAGTGCCTGTTCTAATATACTGTGTCTGTGTGTGTGTATGTGTGTATGTGTGTATATGTATGTATGTGTATATATATATATCCATACACACATACCCCCATACAGTATTTCCTAATACTATCCAAACAGCAGGAGTAAAAAGGGTGATTTGGGTTGATGTAATAGTCTGCGATGCAATGTGCTGCTTCAGGCCATGAACAGACCTCTGTGGACGATGCTGAATGTGGAATCTTTATTTGTAATCATTTTATTTCTTTGCGTTCAGGTAAGTGTAACTTTCAGCATCTCCACACATTTCCCTTTTCTCTCAACAGATCTCTTAAATCTTTCCTAAGAGATCTTCGC
Organism: Nanorana parkeri; assembly: GCF_000935625.1. Taxonomy (NCBI): domain Eukaryota; kingdom Metazoa; phylum Chordata; class Amphibia; order Anura; family Dicroglossidae; genus Nanorana; species Nanorana parkeri. Next base: position 340,083 of record NW_017307584.1, on the reverse strand, counting down.
TTGGCAGGATCCTCTTGTCTCTCCGCGCTTTGATTATACCCTACGTAGCTGACTTCCTTTCCTGCTCCTCCTGTGGCACCACCTACCCCAGACCAGCAATCTTCTCTGGTGGAAGAACTAGAAGTCTCGGCACGGGGGGACCTGCTGGCACTTGTAGTTTTTCAGATGCTCACTTTCCTAAGCCTGGCCTAACCCTTCCCGTTCCTGACTCAGACTAACTTTATGAGGTTCACTCTCAATAAAGCTTAGCGGACCCCCCTCTTCTCTGAACCCCCCTCTGCCTGCTCTTCTGTCCTGGCTCAGTAGGATCTTACACCCCCTCCCCTCGCCCTCTTCAGTCTGTAAATCTTCCGTCTTTGCAGATATGACGATGGACGATGTGCGGCACTATGAAAAAAACATGCAGTTCAAAACGAATATTAAAGTTTGCAACCGACTGCTGTCAGCAACAAGTGATGAAATAGACAGCGACGCCAAAGAAAGCGTACGTTCCCTTTTACTGCTCTTGTAGAAATATTGGCCGGTGCGGGATAGAGCCCAAAAGTGATATTTGGGGCTGTGTTAGATGGTTTGGGGGGTTCATTCTGTTCCCAGCTCTCCAAGAGCAAATGCAGATGCCGTGGGAAGAGTAATAGTGATGCGGTCACCCATAGCAGCCAATCAGATGCCACCTTTCATCTCTAAGGACAGTCTGAAGGATGAAAGATGAGTGGGGACTGCTGGCTGTGGGTCTCTGCCTGCAGATTGTTGAGGCCATTATGAGCCTGCAATGAAATGTATGTGCCTCTAGGTCCAACACCGGCTCTCTTGGACGGCCGTGGGTAAAAGTGTACCTGTCATGACAGCAAAAGAGTCAAGCTAGTACAAGTTTCATAGAGCTGGCATAGCAATATTGTACAAGCCTTTATTTTTGAGGAAGGCATCAGCTCCGCACCCTGGGAGCCCTAAACCAGGACAGTGCAATAGACAAGCTTTGACTCCAAGTCAGAGCTCCAACCCTCCAAGCATCCCATGACGCAATGCACATACTGTCTGAGCTGCTGTAACAAAACCACAAAAATGAAACTGGGAATGGCAATTATAACCAGTCTTGGGGGTCTGTGGTGTGCGAGCTGCAGACTGGCACTGTAGTATCAGTATACGCATTGGCTCACATTGGGGCCTATACATATGAGCATTAGTTACTAGTGTTTGCCAGTATGCATGGCACGTCCTATACTTACCCCACTTGTATATCACTGGGTTTCTTCAGCCGCTGCCACACACCCAGAAAATTGGACCACGCTTTATCATGTCTCCGGTATCGGCATAATGTCAAATAATTAAATCAGGGCATCGTCTTCAGAAATTCATAGTGATGTCTCGTACGTGGGCAACAGCTTTCCAGGAGGACTGGGAACCATTGGCCCGGGGGAGAAGTACAACCAAGTAGTCCCTTCACGGTTGGGACAGATTACTGTGGTCGAAAGTATCTCATGCAGAATGTAGCATTGAGTGGGGGGCATGGTGAGTGAGAGGTGGGTGTTCCTAAAGGTTATGGGCTATTGTGACGCACCTTTTCACACCTTGAAGCATCAGCTTCCTTTTGTGGTTCTCGGCTAAAGCCCACGTGATGTCTCAGAGCTGCAAAGGAAGTCAGTATGGCAAGAGTTCCCTCTGGTAGATGCTGTGAGTAGCTATATAATACCCACCTTGTGGGTCCCACCTTAAAGGAGAACTATGGGGTTAAGGCTTTTCCCATAGCCTAGCGTCCTCCCGTCACCCTAGGCTCAGTATATAGGGAGCTCGCGGTATACTGAGATGCCGCAGCTGAAGCGGATCCCGACAATTATGTCTGCATCCCCCCAGCTGCGTGAGTGACAGCTGGCTCCGCCTATCTAGAGGCAGAGCCAGCTGTACCCACCCCCTCCCCCGTACGATCCGCCAGTCAGCGCTGGCGGAGGGGAGAATCCAGCCCCTCCCCTGTCACGGCAGAGAGCCGTGTCAGGATCGAGAGGTGAGGGAACGCCGGTATGTGTTCGCTCACCTCCCGATCTACTGAGCCGACCTATGACAGTTTCATTGTCACAGGTCGGCTAGAACTACGAGGTGAGTGACAAGCACCCCCCCCTCCTCATAGTTCTCCTTTAATATATGTCTGAATGGTGAAGCATCTCCATTCTGGGTCACCTGCCCAACATATCTTAATGGGACAGGCCCACTGGAAAAATGCTCCTCAGCCCAGCCTGCCCTTCTTTCAGTGTTGTTTTCAGAGTAAGCCATGGCCTACATGCTGTATGCCTCTTTGATGCCAGATATTAGGAACACCAACACCAACCATTCAAGAAGAGCATCGTGTTTAATGCCACTAACACTTTTAATATGCCCACCCCAATATTGACTAAGAAAATAACTTCAACCAATACGGCTTGAGCAATGCACGCTGGGCCTTCCCGCGATCCCCCACCCATTATGTCTTAACGTTTGCCGCCTTGAAAGGGGTCCGAGAGAACTGGAGTGAGCTACTGAGGTATAATCTTGCTAATGTGTATTGGTAAAGTCTCCGTCTGGAGAGATATGCTGAGTTTCCTGGACTCATACAATGCTTAGAGGGCTGATTCATAATAACCAGAGAAAAGAACATGAGGATAACAATATATGTATTGCCTATAGACCCCGATTTAGGTTTTATTGGGGGAGTTCAGATTGGCTGCTCAGGGGAACAACTCCATTGTGTGCCATTTTATTTTTCTCTGGTTTCTGTGAATTGGCTGATGGGCGATTCCCCCAACGTTTATATTTAGGACAAGGACTCTCAAAGTTAATATACGCACTCCGACTGTCCTCTGCCCCCCCATACCTGGGGTACGAGTGAGAGAAACACTAGAACATATAATATCATATTAAAGAAAGTCTGTCACAGCTGCTCATACTTGGAAGGAGCCATTTTCTGCCACCAGTGCCATTTCCATCACTGACATTACGCTGCCTTCCGTTGCCCGCAGCGGACCCTCCAGCGCTCCTTCCACCCCTCTGACCACCGAAGCTCCGGAGTTTCTGACCGTCCCCAAAGACCGCCCCCGGAAGAAATCGGCACCGGAAACCCTAACGCTCCCCGACCC
>NW_017307584.1:335979-336923 GCF_000935625.1 Nanorana parkeri | reverse complement strand
CAATCACCTCCAGACGCAAAGGGGTTTTACAACATAATCATAGGACGACGCATTTTTCAAGCCATGCCTGTAGACTCTTTATGGCCGTCAGCTGTTGGATTCAGCGCTTCCCATGTCATTGCTCCCCGTTACCGCCTCCATACAGACTCCTCTGCTGCTTGATGGTGACAGTGGCCTCCGGGCTCCTCCAGTCATATCAGCCATCTTTGTTTTAGACGGGTAGTTGTACAATAACACGACAATCCATACGGTAAAGCTTTAACCCCCGTGACATCGACAGTATCAAAGTCTACCAGATGAGTTGTATGTTGATAGGTCTAGAATTTCCAGACACGGGGAGCCGTCTTTGCACACGGACAGCAGAGTAACGGATAGAAACGCTTGCGCGTCTTTTGCGCTCCGGTAGAATTCAGCTTCGTGATCTATCGTCACCTGTTTTCCGGAACGCAACGGGGAGAACAAAGAAAAAAAAAAAAGCAAAGACAATCGTCTTATAAATATGACCACAAGGTGTAGAATGTCGCACCATGCGACGTTTAGGTGTATAGATTAGAAATCAAAAAGTAACGTTGCTCAAGAAGGACTTCACCATTTTATTTTTTAGCATCATATCGGAAACCTCTTTTTTTGCTGTCACATCTGTGTTCTGGAAGAGAAGCCATTCGATATCCAGCTGATTACAGGCGACCAGGAAAGGTCATGGGACTGGGTTTTGATGCTCTCTGGCTCCTCGGGGGGGCGGGACTTTTCTGCCGGGGATGCATGCTTAGTTTTAACGGGTAAGCACATTATTCTGTAGCGATGTAGCATGAGGGCAGGCCTGCTGCTGCTGCTAGCACAAGAGGGCGACGGCGAATTTTGTTAGTATACCATAAGGCAACGTTTGTACATAGGCGTTAGAGCAGGGGTGTCCAAACTCCGGCACTCCAGTTGGGGGAGGGGGG
>NW_017307584.1:334744-335433 GCF_000935625.1 Nanorana parkeri | reverse complement strand
TGTTAGGTTCTGCCGGGGGGGGGTGTGGGGGGGGGGTGGGAGGAGCATGAACCAGTTAATTAATGGGGCAGACTCAGTCATTATTTTATTTTTTGTCAGATCAGAGTATGCTTCCCGCCCAGGCCCAGGGTGTATTAGCAGTAGAATGAGGAGAGACATTTATTAGTCATATCTTTTATTTTTATTCCACATTAAACTACCGAGACGATCCCGATTTATAGTCCGCGTCTGCCTGGCCCAGACTGAAGCAATTTCTCTGCAGGAAGTATAAAGAGTTTTGTATTTTTATTGTACGGTAAATGTTTTTATATCGTCCCCCTCCCTGCGTTGTGTTCTGTATATAGGAGTATAACAGTGTTGCTTCTTTTTTTTTTATCCATGTACTATCGCTGTATTCTGCTCCACGTCGTCCTGTTTTATCCATCACCTTTACTTCCGTTTCTCTATTATTATTATTTTTATATATGAGTAGCTGTTAAAAAAAAAAGCATTTTGTTGCATGCAAAAAAAAAAAAGAACTTTCAGAAGCGTCACAAAGTATCTTTTTTTTCTACGCCCAACACATACGCAGACTGACGTGCCATGAGATATTTTTTGTCACATTGTGTGAAATGTTTTCCAAGAGCAAAACCCGGAGGAAGTGTAACGAGCCCCTCTGCTCGCAATGTGACGGTTCAGTCCGTCACATT
>NW_017307584.1:331138-334574 GCF_000935625.1 Nanorana parkeri | reverse complement strand
TGGGGAGCCGTCCAATTTCACAATGCAATACCGGCTCTGGAAACCCAATGTTAATGACAATGGTGCACATATCAGCCCCTCCCATTCAAGCTATCAGACCAATACCTGCTGACCCTGTTTCAAGTCCTCATTTGCATGGCCAAGAGGACCTAAGTGAGGACTAGAGGGGACTTTGCAGTTGACCAATAGGAAGGTGGTCGGTTGGGCCACCTTCAAACTGTTGTTTATAAAGTATTTGTTGTCTACGCCCAACACATATGCAGACTGACGTGCCATGAGATATTTTTGGTTACATTGTGTGAAATGTTTTCAAAGAGCAAAACCCGGAGGAAGAAATTGTGGGACGGCTAAGACCCCGTTCACATGTAGCGACATACCTTTGCAGCGGCCGGGATAGCGCGACTTTCGGGGCGACGATCCAGCGACGGTATCGCGACCTTCTCCGTCGGGCTCCATAGAAAAAAAGCAAAATCCGCCGAAAAAAGGGTCCGGTAGAAGCGACTTGCGACCGCGACGAGCGACGCGCGACATGGAGCTAAGACAGCTCCATTGACTATCATTAGCCGGCGACTTCTCGCGATATCGCGCGGCAAAAATGCGCGATATTGCAGCAGAAATCGCGCGATAAGTCGCTACATGTGAACGGGGCCTAAACCTTCGGACTGAACAGTCAAAAGTCCATGGATCCCATCGCACTCCTGACCGGAGAATACCCAATGCAGCAGGGCGGGCGCAGCGGCGACAACAACGGATGCCTCCGCCAAAACGTACGATCAACCTGCCACATTGTTATCCCTAAACTATGGGAACATCCACCCGGCACCACACAAGTTATAACTTTGTATCAAATTCCAGCTTCCAATATGAAGGTTCTGTTCAGTCCAAAGATTAAAAAAAAGTCACCGTCACTCCAAATAAGTCAATAAAGTTTTGTTGACCCAAGTGGTAACACCTCTAAGGCTGGGCACACACCTTACAACCATCACATGACTTTTGTCTTGCGCTGGTTGTAAGGTAATTAAAAAAAACGTACGATCTGCCCATCTTGGACAGGCAGATCGTACTTGCGATGATCGCAAGCCGCGCCCCTCTGAGGGGCGGGCTTCCGATGACCGCAAAGCCGAACGGGCAGTGTGCGCTTACGCACACCGGCCCGTGCGGCTTTTGTCTTACGAACATGCCACACACCCGCCGAACGTCGTACGATGCTCGGCGGGTTTTCGAACATGTTCGTAAGTTAAAAGTCGTGCGACCTGACAGTAGTAGAGGTCGCACGCCTTCCGCACACCTTACGATCATCGTACGATCGCGGGATTACCCGCGATTATCGTAAGGTGTGTGGGGACCTTAAGCAACGTTTCGGGACCACGCGGCCCCTTCCTCAGGCAAACAGAGAGTGTTTCTCTGACTTAATTGTTTGGAGTGCCGGTGACTTTTTCTATCTTTGGACTGAACAGAACCTTCATATTGGAAGCTGGAATTTGATACAAAGTTATAACTTGTGTGGTGCCGGGTGGATGTTACCGTAGTTTAGGGATAACAATGTGGCGGTTTGATCAGTACGGCTGTAGGTGAAAGTTCTGGAAATGTGGCGAGGCTTTTTTCTTTCGGGTGGGTGAAGGGAATGTACGGGTCCGAATGGTGAGTCACTACCATAGGTCTGCAAGATACAGGAATCACCAGCACTCAGTAGACGCGTGCCATTCGTTTCTTTCCGAATCGAAATTCGGACGACATGTCGGATATTCGGATGTATCCATAGTTACATGGTATTTGGGGTTGAATAAAGACATAGGTCCATCAAGTCCAACCCATATAGGTCCGCGCATCATCTCATTCTTAGGGATACTGGTACCCCCGGATATAACGGTCCCTCAAGAAATCGTCCAAACGTTTCTTGAACAAATCTACACCCTTGGCTAAGATGACGGCCGATGGCAGCGAGTTCCAGACCCTAACCGCTCTTACTGTAAAGAACCCTCTTCGCCCCTTGTCCGAATTCCAGATATATAACGAATGCAAACGAATCCGAATTTCCCATTCGTTTTTTTTTTTTTGGGACGAACTTTCGTTTTTTTGGACGAAATTTCAGTGCAGCAAAGTGACATTTGAGAACAGAAAAAAATGTTTTTTTCCTCTTAAATGTCATTTTGCTGCAACGAACGAACGAAACAAATTAGAAACAACATTTCGTACGGATTACCGCTAACGAATTCCGTCTGAATTGACTTTCAGACCCGAATTAGGAAAAACTAAATAAAGCAAAAACCGAAAAGAAAAGAAACATGTTTTGCTGGTGCGCATGTCTAGCGCTCAGTAATATCGTTCCAATAACAAATGTCCATTTATTCAGGACAGATCGTCGCAATGCTAAAAGCCAACGTTTCGGGGGGCCACACGGTCCCTTCATCAGGGGTGAAAATGTCATATCATTTGTTATTGGAACGATATTACTGAGTGCTGGTGACTCCTGTATCTTGCTGTTTGTTTGCACGGCGCCATCCGTGATCATCACTGCCAGCGCCATCATTGCACAGGCCGGGAGCGCTGTGGGGAGCGCGGAGGGACTCTCCATTTGTCTACTGCCATAGATCCGACGTGTTTCTTTTTAACACGTCAATGGAATGATCCCGGACAGAAGCTGATCGATCTGGAAGAAGTCTGATTTTAGGTCTCACCCTTTTCCTTCATTGGTTAGTTTTGTCCGACAGTCCGCAGACACTGAAGGATTTGGAGACATTGGAACTTTTGCCCCCGTGGCATGAAATTCGGACTCAATTGGGTAACTGATTCCATCCGCTTCTGTGTTCCCCGCTTTACATACTCTGAACGCATTTCCGGTGCATCAAATTAAAGCAGAATTATGGGGAGAGTGAAATGCACTCGCCTAGAACTATGGGGAGCGTGAAATACACTCATCTCCATAGTTAGAGCCGACGTGGGACACTGCAGCTGTCACACGTCGGCTCTATTGATGGAGAACTCGGCGATCACACACCGCTGATCACTCAGCTCTCAATCTTCTCCCTGCAGAGAGCGGTGACTGCCAGTCAGGGATCCTCCCCTCTTTGTTCCGCCAGCGCTCATTGGAGGGACAGATAGGGGAGGGGGCGGGCCCAGCTGGCTCTGGTTCTAGAGAGCCAGCTGTCCATCAGGTAGCGGGCTGGATCCTGACAATATTGTTAGGATCCTTCCCAGCTGCACCGCGGCTCTCCCACTGTCACCGCAGCCCTGAGCTGAGTTTGTTGGGTCACAGGAGGATATCAGTCTATGTCCTGCTGTGACCCTAAAGAGAACTAAAAAAGCAGCTGCGAGCTGAGTAGGGAAGCCCATCCCCTGCCGGGACCGGCATAGAAGGAGCCTTGACGTCTGTGTGGAAGCAGTTGTCTCTCTGCAGAGGTCCCTTCTTGAGCTGTAGCTCTGCAACTAGCAAAAT
>NW_017307584.1:326513-331054 GCF_000935625.1 Nanorana parkeri | reverse complement strand
CCACACACTTGGAGGCTCCGTGATGATTGGAGAGCACTAGCTCAGGGGGGTGTGCCAGAGAGACCACTGCTTACACATAGAGAACAAGGGCCCGTCTCTGCGGTATGCTGGCATGGGACGGGCTTTTCTACTCAGGCCGTGGCTACTTTGTAAGGAAAGCGACCCGTAAGATGTCACGCGGCTTTCGCTGCACCTGGAACGTACGTAGCTGATTTAAAGTAAAGGTTCACTTGCTTTTCTCTTCAACGCACGCCAGGTTTGGACTCTGCGGACTGCGGTAGAGCTGCTTTTATTGCATCCTCACCATTCAGCGGACATCCAATGACATGTATAGGGAAGTCCTGAGCTCAGAGGTCATTGTGCAGGGAGGATAATGTTCTGCAGAGCAGTGATAAGCAAAGCGATCCCTCTCCGCTCTCCTGAAGGAACGCCGTCCAATGAGAGCAAATCTTCATCTTTAACTTTGATGCAAAACAAAATCTCATCGGCGGATCCTCCAATCAAACCGCCGCATTTTACACCTCTGCTGAGGCTGGGTCTCTAAAACAGTAAAACCAAGGCCGTTTACAGATACACTCTTCTACCTTCTTCCTTTCTGTACTTGAAGCCTCAGCTGACCTGCCAGTTCAGTCATCAGGGTCTGACGCCTCCAGACATTCCGACATCCCTGGAGGTCATCCTCAGTCATCAGCTTGGGTGAGCAGAGTGTAGGGACTCCGGAGATGCCCTCCTTTACACAGGATCTTCCCTCAGTGATGTCACCGGTCTCTAGTGATAGGATAGGCTGCATTCTCAGTGATGTCACCGGTCTCTAGTGATAGGATAGGCTGCATTCTCAGTGATGTCACCGGTCTCTAGTGAATGGATAGGCTGCATTCTCAGTGATGTCACCGGTCTCTAGTGAATGGATAGGCTGCGCTCTCAGTGATGTCACTGGTCTCTAGTGAATGGATAGGCTGCATTCTCAGTGATGTCTCTAGTGAATGGATAGGCTGCATTCTCAGTGATGTCACCAGTCTCTAGTGAATGGATAGGCTGTGCTCTCAGTGATGTCACCGGTCTCTAGTGAAGGGATAGGCTGCATTCAGTGATGTCACCGCTCTGTAGTGAAGGTATAGGCTGCATTCTCAGTGATGTCACCGCTCTCTAGTGAATGGCGTCAGTGTAATGCTTTGTGGAGGACTGACAGAGCTGGTATTATTATTATACAGGTTTAGGTCAGAGGTGAGTTTGAGGTCCCGCGTGTTACTTTAGATGGATGACATGGTGACAACTGACAGCCGCAATTGTGTGACATCACCTCCATGTTTCCAGTGGAAGACGATGAAGAATGGAGATGATGTCTCTGGTAGGATGTCTGTGAATGATGTTCGGAGTCGGCCATTATCCCGGCCAGCCAGATCCTGAGACGTCTGACTTGTATTCATCGTGTAGTTTAGGTCTGCCCTCATCTGATCACTCGTCAATATTATTATCAATATCTCCAACCGTCGCTAATACACAACCAGTACAATACTGCGAGATGATAAATCTTCCGCCATCTTCTGTACATTCATTTTGGGGGTTTTAAAGTTTTTTTTGTTTTACTTTGTTGACGATGTACTATTGTCTCTCTCACCTGGACCAAGATAAAGAGAACCTGTTACCTAACAACCATCCCGGGATCCCGCCTTAGCAACGGTGACAAAATGGCCGATGTTTAGGGGCCGGGGACTTACAGGGAGCATGGGGTTAAATCTAGCAGACACTGAGCATGCTAATCCACGCCGCGTTTTTCATTTCTGTTTTCTGTTTCCTCCGATTGTAAATAAACTTCCCAAAAAACTTTTCAAGCATTTCCTGACTCCGTTCTTGTCTCCTGTTTGCTTTTTCAGTGGGGGTGAGAGACTTGGTGGTGATCGTGTCTCTCGGGAGAATAATTATTTGTATGGTTTAAGAATTAAGAATAAAAATATAAAAGTATTCTTTTCAGTTTTTGATTTGATTTCTTACTGGGAGAGCCTCTTAACAGGATGCTTACATGTTTATATGTTTATAGTGTTAAATATAGAACAAATAAGGAAATATTATACAAAACAAAATATAAAAGTAGGAGATAGAGGGCGGCACACCAGTGATAAAGGACAGATAACAGTCAGGGGTCTATTTATAAACTAGAAAAAACATGTCCCAGCGTGCATTTTTGGTTGCTGGGCCTCCAGTGCGTCCCTGCACCTTAGGCTGGGCACACACCTTACAACCATCGCAAGACTTCTGTCTTGCGATGGTTGTAAGGTACTTAAAAAAACGTACGATCTGCCTATGTTGCATATAGGCAGATCGTACTTGCGATGATCTCAAGCCACGCCCCCTGAGGGGCGGGCTTCCGATGACCGCAATGCCGAACGGTCAGTGTGCGCTTGCGCACACCGGCCAGTACGGCTGTTATCGTCCGGACATGCCACAAACCCGCCGAACATCGTACGGTGCTCGGCGGGTTTTCGAACATGTCCGTAAGTTTAAAGTCGTGCGACCTTACAGTAGTAGAGGTCGCACGGCTTCCACACACCTTACGATCATCGTACGATCGCGGGATTTCCCGCGATTATCGTATGATAATCGTAAGGTGTGTGGGGACCCTTATAAGGAGGAGTTGGCTACCTCCTGGTACACCTGCATGCAATTTATCGACTGCATTAATATGCTCACACTTGGAGACTCGTTTAGATAGAGTTAGGACCACACTTTGCAGAGGTGCCTTGGCGCGGCGGTGCGGCTTCTACATATTTTTGTGCAAAAGTTTGTGCTACTAAAACCTCTGATTTTAACGCATACTGTTGACAGGGCAATTTGTTTGGTTGCAGGCTAGCTAGCAAGTGAGCTGGGGCATTTTTGTGCTTTGTAGTCTATTTATAAACCATTTGCAAAGCCCTTCACCCTGAAGATATATGTGAATGTAAATTTTGGGTGAATAATGCCAAAAATGAGCATGCTTAAATGTTATTTTCCCCATTTGAAATGTAGTGTTGTAATATTACACAATGGCCACTAGATGGCGCTGAGGAGCATTGGAAATATTTATTTACTTTCTATGCTCAATGGCTCCATCTGGTGGTCATAATGTAATATTACAACACTACATTTCAAATGGGAAAACAATACAGGTGAATCTCGAATAATTAGAATATCGTGCAAAAGTAATTGCAGTAAGTGCTGCAAAAGGGGCCCAAACCAAGTACTGAGTACATATGCATGCTGGTACTTTCCAGAGGTCCGATATTGTTCTATGTACAATCCTTGTTTTATTGATTGCATGTAATAATCTACTTTTCTGAGGTTGTGGATTTGGGGTTCTTGGGGTTTCCATGAGCTGTGCGCCATAATCATCACAATGATGACAAATCACGGCTTGAACTATCTTGCTTTGCATGTAATGAGTCTCTCTCATATATCAGTGTCACCGCATAAGTTGCATTAGTGAAATAAATTAACTTTGCACCATATTCTAATTATTCCAGTTTCACCTGTATATATTTAGAACACTCATTTTTGCCATTATTCACCCAAAATGAACGTTCACAGATATTCACAAAGTTAAGGGCCCTGCAAGTTGTTTATAAATGGACTTTTTATTGTTCACAATAGTAAGCCCACACACTCTGGGGGTTTGGGGGACTGCCTTCTTCATGGCTTGCATTGTTAGAGGGAATGAAATCCGGACTAGGGATGGCCAAGTTTGGGTTGGAAGTGAAAATGACACAATACAGAGGCTGGTTTGGTGTCCCCTCTAATAACTTTAATCTCTGATGACTGGGACCCTCTGAGGACCCCCTGGAACCTGTTGGCCTTCTAAGAGAAGAATACATGTTATCATTGATTTGTTGTTTTCTTTGTCCTCCATCTTATAGCCAATCAGTGGCCGGGATGTTTCCTAGCCCTGCCATATTCATCCCTGTGCCTGCAGACACTTTCCATGACCAGGGCTGGGAATCTAATGCTCCAAACCAACACTAAGGATAAAGACACGGCCGCGTTACTGATCACTTGTTTCCCATGGCGGCGGGCTCCTTCCTTCACTGTTAAAGTATATGTACACCCCACCAGAATAAAATCTCATTACGTCTTCATGTCATTTCAAAAGCCATTTCTAATGTTTGTAAATCTGTAGATTTTATTAAAATAATTCCCCGGTGATCCTGCCATGGAGGTCCTTGTTCAGGCACTTCCTGTTATAGGGTGACAACACTCTGCCCCTGTCTCCCGGTTATCTTCCTGTGTTGTCAACCTGTTTCAGATGGAGACTACAAGCGGCCGTTTCTGCACACATTGCACAGACATGGCTGCCAAGAGGATGCTGGGGATCAGCAGCACTATCATGGAACAAAGGAGGAAGAATGGGGAAAACAAGAATGTTATATATGCAGAGTCCAGCACAACAGATACTGAGAATAACACCCGGAATACAAGAGAAGTGCTACTGTGAGGTATGAAAACAAACTGCTCAAATAGAATATAAAAAATAAAATGACTGAATAAAAATAATAATATTAATAATAATAATA
>NW_017307584.1:324966-326269 GCF_000935625.1 Nanorana parkeri | reverse complement strand
TGATACAATGCAGGGGGTGCAGTTCCACCTCCGCCCTCTAGCGGCCGCTGTCTCCGCTTCGTGTGTCTTTCCGTCTTCCTGTACCGCTGTCTCTATAGCTGTCCGAAGTTGCAGTACTCCCTCCCGCCTCCAGTGGCCGCTGTGACACCTCAGGCACTGTTTTCTGGTTGTCGCTGATGTGACTGTCTGCCCTGCAGACAACACGTCTCTTTGATCGGTTGACATCACGGCCGTGCGACTGCCAAGATGGCGGCGCTGTGCGAGGAGCTCACGTTGTGCGGACTGACGGTGTCCGGTGTTAGTAGCCTGCAGGGGGTTGAGGCGGCCGGAGACGATGACAGAGTGCTGGTGACAGAGGCCGGGAGGACGGTGACATTGTACAAGGTGAGGGACAGTATGGGGGTACAGGGGAAGGAGGGGGGTTTGGGGGAATTTATGGCTACGCTCCTATAGTCAGTCCTGTGACTATGGACACGTGGGAGCTGTCATTACTGTACCCACTTCAGAGCCTTCATATTAGAGAAAAGTGTGTTATTCCTCCTGCGCTGTGCACTCTGGAGCTGTGAGACAGCTGGGGGGAGATGCTGTGTGTATATTAAGAAGCTAATTGGCTGCCTTTTGTCCAAACAGACAATCGTTGGTTCTCCCTTATTACTGATCCCGCCTGTAACAATGGCCCTCTCCTGGGATTGGAGGGTTCTGATCTGCTCTAAATACTGCTCCATAGTCAGTAGCAACAAGCAGGCAGCCAGTGAAGTCAGCGCTCCTCATATGTAAACTAGTCCTGTGTGGCTCATGAAGTGATAAGGCCAGCGGATGAATATGACAGCCAGCAAAGCAGCATTTCCTGGACAGGGCAGCCATATTGCCCCCACCTATATCTTATGCACATACCACACACGGAGGGCGATTGTGTACCGGGTTGGGTTTTGTTTTGGCTGAGGACAAATATTAGTCGCTGACGAGTTATTTGTAGTTTGAATAACTTTATTGGTGCTGCGTCTATGTACAGGTGTCGGATCAGAGGCCACTTGGAAGTTGGTCAGTAAAACAAGGGCAGCGGGTGACGTGTCCGGCGGTCTATAATTCCACCACCGAGGAGTGTGTGGTGGTCCACGATGACAAGGTAATCCTCCTCTCCAGTGCCGAGCTTCTCCTCCTCCTACCCGAGGTGTTCCGTCCTCTAAAACTCTCCGACAGTCCGAATCCAACAGACACACATCGTCCAGCAAAGCGTCGCTGCCCCCCTCCCCGCGCCGGCTCCCCTGATGCCCGGCTCCCCTGATGCCCCCCTCCCCGCGCC
>NW_017307584.1:322658-324892 GCF_000935625.1 Nanorana parkeri | reverse complement strand
CCTCCCCGGCTCCCCTGATGGCCCCCGCACGCCGGCTCCCTGAATTGTCCCCTCTCCTGACATTTCTTCTCTCCGCTGATGATGTGCGTTTCTCTCCAGGTGCTCCGGATTTGGAAGAAGGAAGATGTCAGATTGGATAAGGTCTTCAAAACAACGGTGCGTTTATTTCTCCTCCATGGGACAGATGTTGGCTTTATCCTTCTCTTCACGTTCCACTCCAACCTTACACTGAAGGGAAAGGAGAAGCCGCAGACTGATGAGCTCATCTCTCTGTCACTCCGCTTTCTCCTCCTATCACCATGTTCCTTGTGCTGCAGACCTGATTGGCCCCTTGTGTTGCTCCCTCTCTTTCAGTGTGAGCTGTGCTGTACAGGGACTACGAGAGGCCGATGCCAAGTCCCTTTTAGTCACTTACATTGCTTACATTTATCTAATACATATAATGATGTAGGGATCGGTACAGAGCTGCATTCATCTGTCTTATGTCAGCCTGGTGTTCAGTGTTGATGCTTTTCCTGGGAAGACATCGTCCTCATCATCATCCTCCTCCTCCCTGAATTATCACATACAGTGCAGAGTGCAGGAAGCCGGCCTTGGATGACCTCACTTATTTATAGGGATGCGCCGATCCGGCTTTTTTTTGTTGTTATCGAGTAGGAGAAGCGATCTCTATCTTTCGGTACTCGCCGATACCGAGTACTTCCGCTAGCATGGAGCCGACTTCCCGGGCAATCAGGAAGCCAGGTGGCGTGTCATTACACGGTGCCAGGCTGCCTGATTGACCGGGAAGCCGGCTCCATGTTCCCGCGCGGCACTGCCGGTCATAGGAAATCCTCTGACTGGAAGTTTCCGAGGAAGGTATCGGAGCGTTTGGGTCAGCACTCGCTTAAATACTCTGCATTGGCACCGATATTAGTACTACATTGTTTTCATTGAATCCCTAAAGACTTTCATTGGAGGGATTGGCTTGTAATTGCCATGAAGGTGCGGCTGGCTCCCCCGATGCCCCCCTCCACGTGCTGGCTCCCCCGATGCCCCCCTCCACGTGCTGGCTCCCCCGATGCCCTCCTTCCCCGCGCTGGCTCCCCAGATGCCTACACTTCACTGCTGACTTGTGTGCTGAGTTACAAACCCCCGCCGGTGTTCAGCATGTCTCAAGCTGTGTGACCACTCTAGAGATCCCGGCTGTCATGTTATAAATCCTCCGTGTTTCCTCCACCCGCAGCTCTCGGCAGAGGTTTGCCGAATCCACAGCCTTCCAGGCGCCGAGCCGCTTGTACTGTTCCGCCGTGGAGCCGTCCGCTACTTAGACACGCTGCTCCCGGATCCTCGCCAAGAAATAGAGAATGTCTTAACACAAGAGGAGGCCATCATGTATGTATGAGGCCGAGAGGCCGCTCTGTGTCGGGGTTTGGATGGTGGCGTGTCCTCCGATGCCAATCTCACCATTGTCTTCTGTTGTCTTCTAGTTGGTCGCAGATGTTTGTGGAGGATGGGCAACCCCTAGTAATGTTTATTACAGAAAAGGTAATGTAGTCTCAGACCTCCAAAGTCTCTCCACGTTTTTCAGGAAGAGGATCTTCTTCCAATTCTTCCAAGGGCCAAGACCAGCATACCAACAATCATAGGGTGGGGGAGGGGGAGATGTCATCGCTTATTACTGCCTTGGATAAACTCTAATGTGTCCTTTTGCAGGTTCCAGATTTGTATGTAAACGTTTGGAAGGCGCGTTTCCGTGTTCCTCTGAGATATAAGCTGCAGGCGATCCAAGAAGAATCCCATGTACTGAACTTCACTGCAAATGTGAAGAAAAATGCCGCGTCCCTATTGATCTTATGTGAGTATAAAGTCCCTCTGTGAGGTGATGTGCTTCACAGTCATGTTTCTTCTATAGGCGGCTTTCAGGCTTCGCCATCCACTGGCTTCTCTTCATTGGAGATATCCGATCGCTGTAGTTCCTCCTGTCAGGCTCCCCATACCTTATTATAAGTAAGAATTCTAGCAAGGATGGTGGGGGCCCCTCATAATGGGCACAGCGGGTGTACAGACCCGGGAACTCAGCACAGGGATGGTGGGAGCCCCTCATAATGGGCACAGCGGGTGTACAGACCCAGGAACTCAGCACAGGGATGGTGGGGGCCCCTCATAATGGGCACAGCGGGTGTACAGACCCGGGAACTCAGCACAGGGATGGTGGGAGCTCCTCATAATGGGCACAGCGGGTGTCCAGACCC
>NW_017307584.1:309528-321461 GCF_000935625.1 Nanorana parkeri | reverse complement strand
GTACAGACCCGGGAACTCAGCACAGGGATGGTGGGAGCTCCTCATAATGGGCACATCGGGGGTACAGACCCGGGAACTCAGCACAGGGATGGTGGGAGCTCCTCATAATGGGCACAGCGTGGGTACAGACCCGGGAACTCAGCACAGGGATGGTGGGAGCCCCTCATAATGGGCACAGCGGGGGTACAGACCCGGGAACTCAGCACAGGGATGGTGGGGGACCCGGGAACTCAGCACAGGGATGGTGGGAGCTCCTCATAATGGGCACAGCGGGTGTACAGACCCGGGAACTCAGCACAGGGATGGTGGGAGCTCCTCATAATGGGCACAGCGTGGGTACAGACCCGGGAACTCTTGACAGTGAAACCTATCAGGTTGGGTGCAGTTGGTAGCACACTCGATTGTTTCTCACAGGCACGCGGTGTTATAATTGTCTCTGTTCTCCAGTTTGGGATTTGAACTCTCCTTTTGTCCCTCCAGACTCTACAGGAAAGGTGCGCCAGTCTCTGGTTCCCTTGGTTGAGTCCAGCGACAGGTCGGAGATTGTGTTGTCCTTGTCTTCTCTCCTCCAACTATCGGAACCTGTGGATAGCGGAGCTATGACGCTTCTCGATGACTCTCACTTGGCCACTCTGACACCCTCGGCAACAAAGCAGAAAGGTAATAATACGAAACCTTGTCTGCAGACCGCCTGCTCTCCTACCTCAGGGGAAGCCATTACATTGCAGTTACCATGGAAATCAGAAACTGAACTTACATTGTTTACATGAACGGCTTTGTGATCCCGGAGTGTCGGCTTCTTCTTTACATGGTCAGTGTGGCCCCGTGATGACGTGTAACGGAGATCTCTGTTCTCTTTATTCTCAGATCTCCTCTGTATATGGAACGTATCATTCCAGACCATGCAGGAGTGCAAGGAGTTCTCACAGAGGACGACCCATCAGGTAAGAACAGGATCGTCCATCTTCCCTTCTCTCCGAGTCCCAAATCTCCGGCTCCGCACTGAACGTTCTCTCTCTTCTCCGTCCAGCTCTGGAATTACCACAATACGCTCTACGTGCCGCGTGGGAGCAAACTGCGGGTTCTACGTTACATCTGCGAGCCGTCATCCCTGGCCTCCGCTCTGGGGAAAGCCGCTGACAGCCATAGATCAGGTGAGCTTCATTGTGATCAGTGGAAGTATTGGGGATATGCACCGAGTGGCCGGATTATTATATGCACCGAGTGGCCGGATTATTATATACACCGAGTGGCCGGATTATTAGATACACCAAGTGGCCGGATTATTATATACACCTAGTGGCCGGATTATTAGATACACTGAGTGGCCAGATTATTAGATATCCACCTTCTGCTGGTTGTGACGTCTTTGGCTCTGCGTTCCTTCGTCATATGCTCGGTTGGAATTGCGCGGCTTTGCGGCACGTAACTGAGCAGACGCCTCACAACCTGTAATTACAATGGATTTCTTCTTTTCAGCCCTGAACAGTGTGCCGATAGTAAGTTGGGGGACAGTAACTGAGAGCAAAACGACGCCAGGCAAACGCTCCAAGAAAGCTGTAAGTACCCAGAATGCTCTCTGATGTCTAAAGGCTTCCAGTGCTGCTCTGATTACGTCTGTATTAAGACCGAACTTCATGCATGCTCAGCTACTGGACGCTCCTCTCCTATAATACTCTGCTGGAGCACTCTGCTCCTTCCTCTATAACTCTCCTCTCCTGAGATACTCTGCTCTGCTGGAGGACTCTGCTCCTTCCCCTATAACTCTCCTCTCCTGATATACTCTGCTGGAGGACTCTGCTCCTTCCTCTATAACTCTCCTCTCCTGAGATACTCTGCTCTGCTGGAGGACTCTGCTCCTTCCCCTATAACTCTCCTCTCCTGATATACTCTGCTGGAGGACTCTGCTCCTTCCTCTATAACTCTCCTCTCCTGAGATACTCTGCTCTGCTGGAGGACTCTGCTCCTTCCCCTATAACTCTCCTCTCCTGATATACTCTGCTGGAGGACTCTGCTCCTTCCTCTATAACTCTCCTCTCCTGAGATACTCTGCTCTGCTGGAGGACTCTGCTCCTTCCCCTATAACTCTCCTCTCCTGATATACTCTGCTGGAGGACTCTGCTCCTTCCTCTATAACTCTCCTCTCCTGAGATACTCTGCTCTGCTGGAGGACTCTGCTCCTTCCCCTATAACTCTCCTCTCCTGATATACTCTGCTGGAGGACTCTGCTCCTTCCTCTATAACTCTCCTCTCCTGAGATACTCTGCTCTGCTGGAGGACTCTGCTCCTTCCCCTATAACTCTCCTCTCCTGATATACTCTGCTGGAGGACTCTGCTCCTTCCTCTATAACTCTCCTCTCCTGAGATACTCTGCTCTGCTGGAGGACTCTGCTCCTTCCCCTATAACTCTCCTCTCCTGATATACTCTGCTGGAGGACTCTGCTCCTTCCTCTATAACTCTCCTCTCCTGAGATACTCTGCTCTGCTGGAGGACTCTGCTCCTTCCCCTATAACTCTCCTCTCCTGATATACTCTGCTGGAGGACTCTGCTCCTTCCTCTATAACTCTCCTCTCCTGAGATACTCTGCTCTGCTGGAGGACTCTGCTCCTTCCCCTATAACTCTCCTCTCCTGATATACTCTGCTGGAGGACTCTGCTCCTTCCTCTATAACTCTCCTCTCCTGAGATACTCTGCTCTGCTGGAGGACTCTGCTCCTTCCCCTATAACTCTCCTCTCCTGATATACTCTGCTGGAGGACTCTGCTCCTTCCTCTATAACTCTCCTCTCCTGAGATACTCTGCTCTGCTGGAGGACTCTGCTCCTTCCCCTATAACTCTCCTCTCCTGATATACTCTGCTGGAGGACTCTGCTCCTTCCTCTATAACTCTCCTCTCCTGAGATACTCTGCTCTGCTGGAGGACTCTGCTCCTTCCCCTATAACTCTCCTCTCCTGATATACTCTGCTGGAGGACTCTGCTCCTTCCTCTATAACTCTCCTCTCCTGAGATACTCTGCTCTGCTGGAGGACTCTGCTCCTTCCCCTATAACTCTCCTCTCCTGATATACTCTGCTGGAGGACTCTGCTCCTTCCTCTATAACTCTCCTCTCCTGAGATACTCTGCTCTGCTGGAGGACTCTGCTCCTTCCCCTATAACTCTCCTCTCCTGATATACTCTGCTGGAGGACTCTGCTCCTTCCTCTATAACTCTCCTCTCCTGAGATACTCTGCTCTGCTGGAGGACTCTGCTCCTTCCCCTATAACTCTCCTCTCCTGATATACTCTGCTGGAGGACTCTGCTCCTTCCTCTATAACTCTCCTCTCCTGAGATACTCTGCTCTGCTGGAGGACTCTGCTCCTTCCCCTATAACTCTCCTCTCCTGATATACTCTGCTGGAGGACTCTGCTCCTTCCTCTATAACTCTCCTCTCCTGAGATACTCTGCTCTGCTGGAGGACTCTGCTCCTTCCCCTATAACTCTCCTCTCCTGATATACTCTGCTGGAGGACTCTGCTCCTTCCTCTATAACTCTCCTCTCCTGAGATACTCTGCTCTGCTGGAGGACTCTGCTCCTTCCCCTATAACTCTCCTCTCCTGATATACTCTGCTGGAGGACTCTGCTCCTTCCTCTATAACTCTCCTCTCCTGAGATACTCTGCTCTGCTGGAGGACTCTGCTCCTTCCCCTATAACTCTCCTCTCCTGATATACTCTGCTGGAGGACTCTGCTCCTTCCTCTATAACTCTCCTCTCCTGAGATACTCTGCTCTGCTGGAGGACTCTGCTCCTTCCCCTATAACTCTCCTCTCCTGATATACTCTGCTGGAGGACTCTGCTCCTTCCTCTATAACTCTCCTCTCCTGAGATACTCTGCTCTGCTGGAGGACTCTGCTCCTTCCCCTATAACTCTCCTCTCCTGATATACTCTGCTGGAGGACTCTGCTCCTTCCTCTATAACTCTCCTCTCCTGAGATACTCTGCTCTGCTGGAGGACTCTGCTCCTTCCCCTATAACTCTCCTCTCCTGATATACTCTGCTGGAGGACTCTGCTCCTTCCTCTATAACTCTCCTCTCCTGAGATACTCTGCTCTGCTGGAGGACTCTGCTCCTTCCCCTATAACTCTCCTCTCCTGATATACTCTGCTGGAGGACTCTGCTCCTTCCTCTATAACTCTCCTCTCCTGAGATACTCTGCTCTGCTGGAGGACTCTGCTCCTTCCCCTATAACTCTCCTCTCCTGATATACTCTGCTGGAGGACTCTGCTCCTTCCTCTATAACTCTCCTCTCCTGAGATACTCTGCTCTGCTGGAGGACTCTGCTCCTTCCCCTATAACTCTCCTCTCCTGATATACTCTGCTGGAGGACTCTGCTCCTTCCTCTATAACTCTCCTCTCCTGAGATACTCTGCTCTGCTGGAGGACTCTGCTCCTTCCCCTATAACTCTCCTCTCCTGATATACTCTGCTGGAGGACTCTGCTCCTTCCTCTATAACTCTCCTCTCCTGAGATACTCTGCTCTGCTGGAGGACTCTGCTCCTTCCCCTATAACTCTCCTCTCCTGATATACTCTGCTGGAGGACTCTGCTCCTTCCTCTATAACTCTCCTCTCCTGAGATACTCTGCTCTGCTGGAGGACTCTGCTCCTTCCCCTATAACTCTCCTCTCCTGATATACTCTGCTGGAGGACTCTGCTCCTTCCTCTATAACTCTCCTCTCCTGAGATACTCTGCTCTGCTGGAGGACTCTGCTCCTTCCCCTATAACTCTCCTCTCCTGATATACTCTGCTGGAGGACTCTGCTCCTTCCTCTATAACTCTCCTCTCCTGAGATACTCTGCTCTGCTGGAGGACTCTGCTCCTTCCCCTATAACTCTCCTCTCCTGATATACTCTGCTGGAGGACTCTGCTCCTTCCTCTATAACTCTCCTCTCCTGAGATACTCTGCTCTGCTGGAGGACTCTGCTCCTTCCCCTATAACTCTCCTCTCCTGATATACTCTGCTGGAGGACTCTGCTCCTTCCTCTATAACTCTCCTCTCCTGAGATACTCTGCTCTGCTGGAGGACTCTGCTCCTTCCCCTATAACTCTCCTCTCCTGATATACTCTGCTGGAGGACTCTGCTCCTTCCTCTATAACTCTCCTCTCCTGAGATACTCTGCTCTGCTGGAGGACTCTGCTCCTTCCCCTATAACTCTCCTCTCCTGATATACTCTGCTGGAGGACTCTGCTCCTTCCTCTATAACTCTCCTCTCCTGAGATACTCTGCTCTGCTGGAGGACTCTGCTCCTTCCCCTATAACTCTCCTCTCCTGATATACTCTGCTGGAGGACTCTGCTCCTTCCTCTATAACTCTCCTCTCCTGAGATACTCTGCTCTGCTGGAGGACTCTGCTCCTTCCCCTATAACTCTCCTCTCCTGATATACTCTGCTGGAGGACTCTGCTCCTTCCTCTATAACTCTCCTCTCCTGAGATACTCTGCTCTGCTGGAGGACTCTGCTCCTTCCCCTATAACTCTCCTCTCCTGATATACTCTGCTGGAGGACTCTGCTCCTTCCTCTATAACTCTCCTCTCCTGAGATACTCTGCTCTGCTGGAGGACTCTGCTCCTTCCCCTATAACTCTCCTCTCCTGATATACTCTGCTCTGCTGGAGGACTCTGCTCCTTCCCATCTGACCGATGATGTTTCTGTGCAGTCTCGGCGAGGTGAGGACAGCGGTGACGGTGGATGTGCGTTTGAAGTCTCTCTCTCAGACCTTCAGGTAGGTGACGTATTCCCCGCCTCCGATCCGTGGTGACACGTGTGGTCTGTACTGGGAAGTCATTCATTTCCTGTGTTGTCTGCAGAGTGCCTCTGAGATGGAGATCTCTGCTCTTGTGCGGAAGGCCATGTCCAGCCTGACTCTTCCGGAGTTCCAGATCACCGCTGGGAAGATGGGGCAAGCACTGGTGGACCGGTGCAGGCGTGACCCCAAGTTTAACCCCCAAAGTGCTCTGATTACTCTCATTGAAACCAGAAAGTTGTCTTACAGGTGCGTATTGGCCGTCTCTGGTGTGTCACGTGACCTATTCCGCAATGTGCCTCCATTTTGTATCCTGTGTATATTCACATGCTAGATATATAGGAGCCATGGCTGCTGCCAGCGGTAGTAATAATGTTAATGAGGAGAGGTGGGCTCGGATATACTTTCATCTTTGTGTATTGCAGCCTGTGTCCGGATCTGATGCCTTTTGGTCTGGAGAGGTCAGATGTTCGACTCCTTCAATGTTGTCTCCGCCGGTTTATTGACGTCCCGGAGGCAGTGATGTGCTCCTGTCTAAAGATGTTCCTCAGGTGAGCCCCAAAGTCACCCCTAAAATGTGACCTGGACATAGAAAATCATCTGAGTGCTAGTCAGATGTTGGGATTTAAGGCCAGATTAAGTGAATGCGTCAGCCCCTAAGGCCTTCATTGGTGTTCAGTGTTCGCCCTTCTCTCATGTTAATATTCTGCGCCGTCTTTCAGTACCGGTGACGATATCCTGTGTGACGCCATCTTGAAAACGGCCTCCGCGGAGTCTTATATCGAGGTGGAGGAGGAGGCCTCTGATATAGCGGACAACCCAAAGGAACCGCCAGCTGGGTCCGTCATCCAGAACGGGTTCAGTCCCGGGGGTGCGGAGGACGACAGCTGTGACATCCAGACGCCTAATAGAGCTGCGCAGAAAGCAGAGAAGAAGACGGCCTGTCCCGTCAGCCTGAAACGGGCCGTCTTGTTGTATCCTTCCATCCCTGCCATTGTGCGGCTCTCTGACATTCGGGTCTCTGACATTCGGGTGCGGGTCTCTGACATTCGGGTGCGGGTCTCTGACATTCGGGTGCGGGTCTCTGACATTCGGGTGCGGGTCTCTGACATTCGGGTGCGGGTCTCTGACATTCGGGTGCGGGTCTCTGACATTCGGGTGCGGGTCTCTGACATTCGGGTGCGGGTCTCTGACATTCGGGTGCGGGTCTCTGACATTCGGGTGCGGGTCTCTGACATTCGGGTGCGGGTCTCTGACATTCGGGTCTCTGACATTCGGGTCTCTGACATTCGGGTCTCTGACATTCGGGTCTCTGACATTCGGGTGCGGGTCTCTGATATTCGCGTGCGGGGTCTCTGACGTTCGGGTCTCTGACGTTCGGGTCTCTGACGTTCGGGTCTCTGACGTTCGGGTCTCTGACGTTCGGGTCTCTGACGTTCGGGTCTCTGACGTTCGGGTCTCTGACGTTCGGGTCTCTGACGTTCGGGTCTCTGACGTTCGGGTCTCTGACGTTCGGGTCTCTGACGTTCGGGTCTCTGACGTTCGGGTCTCTGACGTTCGGGTCTCTGACGTTCGGGTCTCTGACGTTCGGGTCTCTGACGTTCGGGTCTCTGACGTTCGGGTCTCTGACGTTCGGGTCTCTGACGTTCGGGTCTCTGACGTTCGGGTCTCTGACGTTCGGGTCTCTGACGTTCGGGTCTCTGACGTTCGGGTCTCTGACGTTCGGGTCTCTGACGTTCGGGTCTCTGACGTTCGGGTCTCTGACGTTCGGGTCTCTGACGTTCGGGTCTCTGACGTTCGGGTCTCTGACGTTCGGGTCTCTGACGTTCGGGTCTCTGACGTTCGGGTCTCTGACGTTCGGGTCTCTGACGTTCGGGTCTCTGACGTTCGGGTCTCTGACGTTCGGGTCTCTGACGTTCGGGTCTCTGACGTTCGGGTCTCTGACGTTCGGGTCTCTGACGTTCGGGTCTCTGACGTTCGGGTCTCTGACGTTCGGGTCTCTGACGTTCGGGTCTCTGACGTTCGGGTCTCTGACGTTCGGGTCTCTGACGTTCGGGTCTCTGACGTTCGGGTCTCTGACGTTCGGGTCTCTGACGTTCGGGTCTCTGACGTTCGGGTCTCTGACGTTCGGGTCTCTGACGTTCGGGTCTCTGACGTTCGGGTCTCTGACGTTCGGGTCTCTGACGTTCGGGTCTCTGACGTTCGGGTCTCTGACGTTCGGGTCTCTGACGTTCGGGTCTCTGACGTTCGGGTCTCTGACGTTCGGGTCTCTGACGTTCGGGTCTCTGACGTTCGGGTCTCTGACGTTCGGGTCTCTGACGTTCGGGTCTCTGACGTTCGGGTCTCTGACGTTCGGGTCTCTGACGTTCGGGTCTCTGACGTTCGGGTCTCTGACGTTCGGGTCTCTGACGTTCGGGTCTCTGACGTTCGGGTCTCTGACGTTCGGGTCTCTGACGTTCGGGTCTCTGACGTTCGGGTCTCTGACGTTCGGGTCTCTGACGTTCGGGTCTCTGACGTTCGGGTCTCTGACGTTCGGGTCTCTGACGTTCGGGTCTCTGACGTTCGGGTCTCTGACGTTCGGGTCTCTGACGTTCGGGTCTCTGACGTTCGGGTCTCTGACGTTCGGGTCTCTGACGTTCGGGTCTCTGACGTTCGGGTCTCTGACGTTCGGGTCTCTGACGTTCGGGTCTCTGACGTTCGGGTCTCTGACGTTCGGGTCTCTGACGTTCGGGTCTCTGACGTTCGGGTCTCTGACGTTCGGGTCTCTGACGTTCGGGTCTCTGACGTTCGGGTCTCTGACGTTCGGGTCTCTGACGTTCGGGTCTCTGACGTTCGGGTCTCTGACGTTCGGGTCTCTGACGTTCGGGTCTCTGACGTTCGGGTCTCTGACGTTCGGGTCTCTGACGTTCGGGTCTCTGACGTTCGGGTCTCTGACGTTCGGGTCTCTGACGTTCGGGTCTCTGACGTTCGGGTCTCTGACGTTCGGGTCTCTGACGTTCGGGTCTCTGACGTTCGGGTCTCTGACGTTCGGGTCTCTGACGTTCGGGTCTCTGACGTTCGGGTCTCTGACGTTCGGGTCTCTGACGTTCGGGTCTCTGACGTTCGGGTCTCTGACGTTCGGGTCTCTGACGTTCGGGTCTCTGACGTTCGGGTCTCTGACGTTCGGGTCTCTGACGTTCGGGTCTCTGACGTTCGGGTCTCTGACGTTCGGGTCTCTGACGTTCGGGTCTCTGACGTTCGGGTCTCTGACGTTCGGGTCTCTGACGTTCGGGTCTCTGACGTTCGGGTCTCTGACGTTCGGGTCTCTGACGTTCGGGTCTCTGACGTTCGGGTCTCTGACGTTCGGGTCTCTGACGTTCGGGTCTCTGACGTTCGGGTCTCTGACGTTCGGGTCTCTGACGTTCGGGTCTCTGACGTTCGGGTCTCTGACGTTCGGGTCTCTGACGTTCGGGTCTCTGACGTTCGGGTCTCTGACGTTCGGGTCTCTGACGTTCGGGTCTCTGACGTTCGGGTCTCTGACGTTCGGGTCTCTGACGTTCGGGTCTCTGACGTTCGGGTCTCTGACGTTCGGGTCTCTGACGTTCGGGTCTCTGACGTTCGGGTCTCTGACGTTCGGGTCTCTGACATTCGGGTCTCTGACATTCGTGTGCGGGTCTCTGACATTCGGGTTCGGGTCTCTGACATTCGGGTGCCGGTCTCTGATATTGCGGGTCTCTGACATTCGGGTGCGGGTCTCTGATATTGCGGGTCTCTGACATTCGGGTCTCTGACATTCGGGTGCGGGTCTCTGACAGTCGGGTCTCTGACATTCGGGTGCGGGTCTCTGACATTCGGGTCTCTGACATTCGGGTGCGGGTCTCTGATATTGCGGGTCTCTGACATTCAATGGTTACAGAGACGACGGCAAAAATAACCGCTTTACATTTCGGCTCCTTTTTTAAGCCTTTCCGCCGCGAAATTCCACCCTGCTAATGTCTGGGTTTAAAAGATGGTGACAGCGGATGACTTCGGAACAAAGATGGCGTGGCTTTCTGGAGCGAGGGAGCGATAAAGGCGATGTGGGGGTGTGGTTTTGTGGGGGGTGGATACATTTTCTTATTGCTTTGCTTCCTTAATTTGCGTGTACCCAGAAACACGATTGTGACTGCGGCATACAGCGAGAGTTGCCTCCTGCCTCACCTGAAGGATCTGACGTCTGATCAAGTCTTGGTGAGTGTTGATTGGATGAACGTGGTCTTAAAGGGACACACTTGTGAGTCAGTGCAAAGCAAACCCGTCCCCTCCCCCGTTCAGGGTGAAGCGACGTGTGTGCTTTAACACTCCTCATTCATTGCTCACACCCTCCCGCTCTGTATCACGGCGCTGGGCCCATCAGGGGGAACCTCTAGCTTGCTGTAAGCTCTGGAGAATCCTTCTTTGTTTCAGTCCTGTCAGCTGATCACAGCGGCGGGTGAGTGAGAGGAAACTACACATGTGCATTGCATTAAAGTGAACCTGTTCCTTCCACGGAGGAAGCGTACATAATAGAAGTATGACTCCAGGGCGCCTTACGGATTGCCCATCGTCTGCGGGCGCACTCCTACTGGGATCTGTTACCCCGGCGCTGTCCAGATAAACGTTCTGCTCTTTAAAGGAGAACTATGAGGTGAGTGATTTTCACTCATCCTCATAATCTGAGCCGACGTGTGGCAATGAGACTGTCACAGGTCGGCTCAGTAGATCGGGAAGTGAGCGAACACATACCGGCGTTCGCTCACTTCTCGATCCTGTCACGGCTCTCTTCCGTGACAGGGGAGGGACTGGATTCCCCCCTCCCTGCTCCGATCCTCCAGCACTGACTGGCGGAAAGGATGGGGGCGGGCACAGCTGACTCTGCATCTAGATAGGCAGAGCCAGCTGTCAATCAGCCAGCTGGGTGGATCCAGACAGTAATGTTGGGACCCATCCCGGCTGCGGCGTCTCAGAATACCGCGAGCTGTAGCTCTCTATATACTGAGCTTAGGGTGGTGGGAGGACGCTAGTTTGTGTCCTCCCGTTACCCTTAGGAGAACTATGGGGAAAAGCCCTGACCTCATAGTTCTCCCTTTTTTAACCTTTTTTTTTTTTTTTTCTTGATATCCAACAAACTTTATTGCAAATGTTGCAAAGTCACAAAGCCATAGTGTAGGACACCACTCGCCTGGCCAGACCCTACTCGTTCCATGGATTTCTCCCCAATGACTCCCTTGACTTGAGGCCCATGCACAGATTAAACCTGCAGAGTGTTTATAGATGAAGGGACGTTTCCATCTTATATGTACCAAATACGGGGGAAGGAGTTCTCACAATGTCTCACACCATTTTATGCACCAATTTAGCAGATCATGTGCAAAGAATGAGCACCTCGGGTATTAAGTCCATATACTGTACCCAGTTACATGCAGACTGATCCTTCCATACACCAGGTTTGGGTGCACAATGCTGTATATTGATAGGGGGGAGATTGCAGATATTGTAGATTAGTATATATCCAGCCCCAGTGGTAATGGTATATGTTAGGGACGCACCGATAGTAGTATGGATATCGGTGTCGATACCGAGTATTTGGGCCAGCACTCACCCAAATGCTCCATTGCCTAGCACGGTTACTTACGGTATCAGGAAACCGGGCAGCGCGTCATTACACGGCGCCCAGCTTGCTGATTGGCCGGGAAGCGGCTCGTCACTTGTGATAGAGCATGGAGCCGACTTCCCGGCCAATCAGGAACCCGGGCGCCGTGTAATGACGCAGCGCCCGGAATTCTGATTGGCCCGGGAAGCTGGCTTCATGCTCCCTCGTCATTTCATGATGAGGGAGCGTGGAGCCGGCCTCCTGGTCAATCAGAAAGCAGGGCATCGCGTCGTTACTCGGCGCCCGGCTTCCTCATTGGCCGGCCAGACAGCTCCAGCGTTGGGTACCGGGGGAAGGCCGCGTTCTGGCTGGAGAGGCCCCGGGGGTGACGGGCTGGACATGGTAAGAGGGGACGGACGTGATTGTTAATCGGGAAGCCGGGTGGCGAGTCATTACACAGCGCCTGGCTTCCTGAATGGGACTTCCGGTACTCGGTACTTGGTATCGGCGAGTACCGGAAAAAAATGATCGGTACCAAAATACTGGTATTGGTGCATCCCCCCC
>NW_017307584.1:308008-308866 GCF_000935625.1 Nanorana parkeri | reverse complement strand
CCCCGTGTTCTCTATGTGCAGTGTACCCCCCACCCTATGTTCTCTGGGTATGGTTCCTCTTCAGTCATCCCCATCATTTGACCTTCTCCTCTGCACACAGCTGTTCCTGAGCTATCTGCTCTTCCTGTATAAGATCTGCAACCAGCAGCTGACGCTGAGTCTCCCCGGGAAGGAGAAGCTGTCGGTCACACAGGTCTGTATGGACGTCTCTTCTACTCATTATACCAGTCAGGGGGTGTCTTTGTGATCCCCCCAAATCTTGGTGTTGTCTGATTGCTTCAGCTCTGACCTCGTCCTGTGATGAGCAGATCTTGTGAGCCGCTGTGTGTCCTTTATTTCAGGTGATAGACTGGATGAATCTTCTTCTTGATGCCAACTTCACCGTCCTGGTGGTGCTGCCCAAAGCCAAGCCGCTGATTCGTTACCTCCAGAAATGTGTCCATTATCAGGTGTGTAGGGGTGTGCAGAATGGGGCCCCTGAGTTTCAGGGCCACGGGAGATGGCTTTCTCAGGGTGATGAGAGAAACTTGTGTTCGCTTGCAGCAAGTTAAAATTTGTGATGAATTCTGATTGGTTGGGGTGGATACGTTAACACTGTGCGGCTGTTGGTGTTTGTTTGCGTTATTACAGTGGGGCGTCCTGGCCCTGTGGACTCTGCGGGGTTGGGGCGTCCTGGCCCTGGGGACTCTGCGGGGTTGGGGCGTCCTGGCCCTGGGGACTCTGCGGGGTTGGGGCGTCCTGGCCCTGGGGACTCTGCGGGGTTGGGGCGTCCTGGCCCTGGGGACTCTGCGGGGTTGGGGCGTCATGGCCCTGTGGACTCTGCGGGGTTGGGGCGTCATGGCCCTGTGGACTCTGCGG
>NW_017307584.1:306391-307120 GCF_000935625.1 Nanorana parkeri | reverse complement strand
GTCCTGGCTCTGCGGAGGGAGGGGCGTCCTGGCTCTGCGGAGGGAGGGGCGTCCTGGCTCTGCGGAGGGAGGGGCGTCCTGGCTCTGCGGAGGGAGGGGCGTCCTGGCTCTCTGGGGGGTGGGGCGTCCTGGCTCTCTGGGGGGTGGGGCGTCCTGGCCCTGTTGGCTGTCAGGGTGTAACATGTTCTTGTCTCCTGCAGATGAAGTTGTACTCGGAGCTGAACAAGATTGAAGGAAGTTTGTGTGAACTGAAGAGGTTACAGCGGCCTTGTGAGGACAATGGAAGATATTCTATTGAAGTTCTGGAACTTTATTGATTTGATGGACATTGGTGCAGTATGTGCACAGGGCGGGGGAGGGGGCATTTGTCTGATGTGAACAGGAGAAGATTTGGTGCCTGGAAATGTTTGGATTTGTTTAACAAAAAGATCTAATTTCTTGACTCCTTCTGCCTCGTGTGTTTCTTTTCCTATTGGACGTGCGGGGCCCCCGGGTATCGTTATATACCGTGCTGAGACTCCAGTCAGTGTACCGGTGCCGGGACATGCGGTACTCTGGGGTAAACAGTGCACGACGTTGCACCCACCACATACTGATCATGGGCGCAATGCTCTGCAGGCTGGAACGCACATTTTATTTTATTTGATCCTTATTGTTGCGTTTATTAAATTTTTCCATAACGTGGAACGTACCTTTAAAAAAACAGAGGGGGGGGGGGGGAATTCCCCG
>NW_017307584.1:287342-296253 GCF_000935625.1 Nanorana parkeri | reverse complement strand
GGGGGTACAGGATGGCTATGGAGGGGTAGAGGATGGGGGTACATGATGAATATGGAGGGGTACAGGATGGCTATGGAGGGGTAGAAGATGGGGGTACCGGAGGGGTAGAAGATGGGGGTACCGGAGGGGTAGAGGATGGGGATACAGGATGGCTATGGAGGGGTAGAGGATGGGGGTACAGGATGTCTATGGAGGAGTAGAGGATGGGGTACAGGATGGGTATGGAGGGGTAGATGATGGGGGTACAGGATGGCTATGGAGGGGTAGAAGGTGGGGGTAGAGGATGGCTATGGAGGAGTAGAGGATGGCTATGGAGGGGTAGAAGGTGGGGGTAGAGGATGGCTATGGAGGAGTAGAGGATGGCTATGGAGGGGTAGAAGGTGGGGGTAGAGGATGGCTATGGAGGAGTAGAGGATGGCTATGGAGGGGTAGAAGGTGGGGGTAGAGGATGGCTATGGAGGAGTAGAGGATGGCTATGGAGGGGTAGAAGGTGGGGGTAGAGGATGGCTATGGAGGAGTAGAGGATGGCTATGGAGGGGTAGAAGGTGGGGGTAGAGGATGGCTATGGAGGAGTAGAGGATGGCTATGGAGGGGTAGAAGGTGGGGGTAGAGGATGGCTATGGAGGAGTAGAGGATGGCTATGGAGGGGTAGAAGGTGGGGGTACAGGATGACTATGGAGGGGTAGATGATGGGGGTACAGGATGGCTATGGAGGAGTAGAGGATGGCTATGGAGTGGTAGAAGGTGGGGGTAGAGGATGGCTATGGAGGGGTAGAGGATGGGGTACAGGATGGGGATGGGGGGGGAGGGGATCAGGATGGCTATGGAGGAGTAGAGGATGGGGGTAAAGGATGGCTAGGGAGGAGTAGAGGATGGGGGTACAGGATGGCTATGGAGGAGTAGAGGATGGGGGTACAGGATGTCTATGGAGGAGTAGAAGATGGGGATACAGGATGGCTATGGAAGGGTAGAAGGTGGGGGTACAGGATGACTATGGAGGGGTAGAGGAGGGGGGTACAGGATGGCTATGGAGGAGTGTCCCTCTGTATAACTGTCCCCGGCACACGGTGGAGGGTGCTCCCAGTGTCCCTCTCTGTAACAGTCCCCGGCACACGGTGGAGGGTGCTCCCAGTGTCCCTCTCTGTAACAGTCCCCGGCACACGGTGGAGGGTGCTCCCAGTGTCCCTCTCTGTAACAGTCCCCGGCACACGGTGGAGGGTGCTCCCAGTGTCCCTCTCTGTAACAGTCCCCGGCACACGGTGGAGGGTGCTCCCAGTGTCCCTCTCTGTAACAGTCCCCGGCACACGGTGGAGGGTGCTCCCAGTGTCCCTCTCTGTAACAGTCCCCGGCACACGGTGGAGGGTGCTCCCAGTGTCCCTCTCTGTAACAGTCCCCGGCACACGGTGGAGGGTGCTCCCAGTGTCCCTCTCTGTAACAGTCCCCGGCACACGGTGGAGGGTGCTCCCAGTGTCCCTCTCTGTAACAGTCCCCGGCACACGGTGGAGGGTGCTCCCAGTGTCCCTCTCTGTAACAGTCCCCGGCACACGGTGGAGGGTGCTCCCAGTGTCCCTCTCTGTAACAGTCCCCGGCGGAGGGGTACAGGATGGCTATGGAAGGGTAGAAGGTGGGGGTACAGGATGACTATGGATATTGGGCGGGAGAGGATGGGGGTACAGGAAGGGTATGGAGGGGTAGATGGGGTATGGAGGGGTACAGGATGGCTATGGAGGAGTGTCCCTCTGTATAACTGTCCCCGGCACACGGTGGAGGGTGCTCCCAGTGTCCCTCTCTGTAACAGTCCCCGGCACACGGTGGAGGGTGCTCCCAGTGTCCCTCTCTGTAACAGTCCCCGGCACACGGTGGAGGGTGCTCCCAGTGTCCCTCTCTGTAACAGTCCCCGGCACACGGTGGAAGTTGCTCCCAGTGTCCCTCTCTGTAACAGTCCCCTGCACACAGTGGAAGTTGCTCCCAGTGTCCCTCTCTGTAACAGTCCCCGGCACACGGTGGAGGGTGCTCCCAGTGTCCCTCTCTGTAACAGTCCCCGGCACACGGTGGAGGGTGCTCCCAGTGTCCCTCTCTGTAACAGTCCCCGGCACACGGTGGAGGTTGCTCCCAGTGTCCCTCTCTGTAACAGTCCCCGGCACACGGTGGAGGGTGCTCCCAGTGTCCCTCTCTGTACCAGTCCCCGGCACACGGTGGAAGTTGCTCCCAGTGTCCCTCTCTGTAACAGTCCCCTGCACACAGTGGAAGTTGCTCCCAGTGTCCCTCTCTGTAACAGTCCCCGGCACATGGTGGAGGGTGCTCCCAGTGTCCCTCTCTGTAACAGTCCCCGGCACACGGTGGAAGTTGCTCCCAGTGTCCCTCTCTGTAACAGTCCCCGGCACACGGTGGAAGGTGCTCCCAGTGTCCCTCTCTGTAACAGTCCCCGGCACACGGTGGAGGGTGCTCCCAGTGTCCCTCTCTGTAACAGTCCCCGGCACACTGTGGTGGACGTTTCCTGTGCCCGGTGGCTGACACTTCCTCTCTATATAAGATGTGACACATGATGTAAATTCTATGGGCTTTGTTCCTGTGGCGGGGTGGGGTGGGAGGAGGACCCGTAACAGGCCCCTCACCAACATTGTCCTCTAATACTCCAGGTGACAGTCCATGCTGAGAGCTGTAGTCCCCTGGCCTCCAATGGTCCCCATGTATATTTCGGCTGACACCTTTTATCCCGATATACAGCCCGTTAGAGGAAACGTTCCATGGCTCAGGATACAGTTTACACGGAGTTGCCAGGGCTCCTCTGTTATAGTAACACTGAAGTTTCAATTAGAGAAGTGGGCGTGGAAGCAGGCAGCGTCTTCTATCCCTTTAGATATCTCGCAGCGCGCTGGGAATCCTTTGTCATTTGTTACATTGTTGTTCAATTTTCATGAATCTGTTCTATAAAGCGGCGCGCTTGGTCTCCGTCAGATCGTACGAGCCAGTTGTGGCCCCTAGGCTCCTGTGTCTGCTCTGGAGATCACCTTCCCTGTCATTTGTATTCCCCGGTGTCTCAGCCTCCTGCTTGTGTCTCTTCTGGGAGTTGTAGTTCCTTGGCAGCTAGATGAATCAGGGTCTGGTGTCTGCACTGGGATGATAACATGCATTGAGCGTGTCACAATCCTAATCCCTCCATTGAAGGGTCCGATAAGAGTCCAGGAAATGCTGCGGTCAAACATCTGCCTTTTGTGGGGGTCACTCATTGGGCCACATCCTGAACGACGGTGCTCAGAAAGAGGAAGACGGCCGCGGCTCAGATAGAAAGAAGCTGTGCGGAGTTGGGAGCTCTGAAATGCCCTGAACTCCGTTCTCCAGCCCGATGAACTGCTGCACGTCTGATAAATCTTTTCTTGGGGTTCGGTTGCCTTTGAACTAGAGGTGCACCGAAATGGACATTTTACAACCGAAACGCAACCGAAATAAAAAAAATTGTCAGGCCGAAACCGATACCGAAAATGTTTTTTTATTTAAATTTTTTCACATTTTTAAAATATTTTATTTATTTTTTATAAACTTTTAAATTTTTTAAAATATATTTTTTTCATTTATGAATTCTTTTTTTATTAAATATTTTTATTTTTTACATTACTTTTAGGGGCTTCGGGGACATATTAGGGGTCTAAACAGAACCCTAATATTTCCATTTTAAAATAGAAAAAGAGATTGAGACGCGCAGAGTCCTCGGAGACGCGCAGAGCCCTCAATCTCTTTTTCTGTGCCCCTGAAATCAAAGAACAGCAATCCTCTATACTGAGTGTTCCTGATCATTGATAACACGATTACATAGTATGTTTACTATGACCACAATTATGAATAAACAGGAAGTGATGTAGATGGGATGTAGATCACTTCCCATTCATTCATAATTGAAGATATAGTACACTACCATGTCCTCAATTATCTACACACACTCAGCGATCACTGAGTGCTTGTACCCGCTCTCCTCTCTGATACGCTGTCACAGGAGGCTGATCGAGCAGTGTAGGGAGGAGAGCTCCGCCTCCTGTGACAGCGCTGTCTCCGCCCCCACACCGCTCTGCCATACTGTGATAGGCGGCTGAGCGGTGTGGGAGGAGACGCCGGCCGCTCACTGCGCTCTCCTCTCGCAGCGCTCGGCCGGCTATCACAGTTTCTCTCCTCCCGGCTGGGACACAGAGCAGCGCCCAGCGGGGAGGAAAGAAATCAGGGATGCGCCCATGTATCGGCAGGAAAATGGCACCTTCGGCATTATGCCTAAAGTGCATCCCTACTTTGAACCTTCCTGATAGAAATCTGGTCATTGCTGGTCTGTCTGAAAATGCTGTTTGTCTGGTTCTAATGTTCACTCTCTGGCCTCAGTATTTGGAGTCACTGACCCGGAAAGGTGGAGGTTCTGATCTGCATTCTGGGTCAGGGACTTCAAGTATTGGAACCCGAGTTCCTCATATCAGATAATGGGGAAGAAGAACAAAGCAATGGCAGCCTTCATGTCATTATAATCAATGTGTTGTCTCCCATCTCTCATCCTCCCTCTGACTGATTTTCTCTCCTTTTAACAGGAAAGCGAAGACCCAGAGTCCACAGGCCGCGCTCCCCGATATTTGAGGAGAAGGACGTGCCGCCTCTGGAGTTCCCCAAGTCTTCGGAAGATTTGCTGCTGCCCTCGGAGCACCTGATGAACGTGATAGCCATCTACGAGGTGCTGAGGAACTTTGGCACGGTCCTGCGGCTTTCCCCTTTCCGCTTCGAGGACTTCTGCGCCGCTCTTGTAAGCCAGGAGCAGTGCACCCTGTTGGCCGAGACGCACGTCGCCCTTCTGAAGGCTTTTTTTTATTTAAATTTTTTCACATTTTTAAAATATTTTATTTATTTTTTATAAACTTTTAAATTTTTTAAAATATATTTTTTTCATTTATGAATTCTTTTTTTATTAAATATTTTTATTTTTTACATTACTTTTAGGGGCTTCGGGGACATATTAGGGGTCTAAACAGAACCCTAATATTTCCATTTTAAAATAGAAAAAGAGATTGAGACGCGCAGAGTCCTCGGAGACGCGCAGAGCCCTCAATCTCTTTTTCTGTGCCCCTGAAATCAAAGAACAGCAATCCTCTATACTGAGTGTTCCTGATCATTGATAACACGATTACATAGTATGTTTACTATGACCACAATTATGAATAAACAGGAAGTGATGTAGATGGGATGTAGATCACTTCCCATTCATTCATAATTGAAGATATAGTACACTACCATGTCCTCAATTATCTACACACACTCAGCGATCACTGAGTGCTTGTACCCGCTCTCCTCTCTGATACGCTGTCACAGGAGGCTGATCGAGCAGTGTAGGGAGGAGAGCTCCGCCTCCTGTGACAGCGCTGTCTCCGCCCCCACACCGCTCTGCCATACTGTGATAGGCGGCTGAGCGGTGTGGGAGGAGACGCCGGCCGCTCACTGCGCTCTCCTCTCGCAGCGCTCGGCCGGCTATCACAGTTTCTCTCCTCCCGGCTGGGACACAGAGCAGCGCCCAGCGGGGAGGAAAGAAATCAGGGATGCGCCCATGTATCGGCAGGAAAATGGCACCTTCGGCATTATGCCTAAAGTGCATCCCTACTTTGAACCTTCCTGATAGAAATCTGGTCATTGCTGGTCTGTCTGAAAATGCTGTTTGTCTGGTTCTAATGTTCACTCTCTGGCCTCAGTATTTGGAGTCACTGACCCGGAAAGGTGGAGGTTCTGATCTGCATTCTGGGTCAGGGACTTCAAGTATTGGAACCCGAGTTCCTCATATCAGATAATGGGGAAGAAGAACAAAGCAATGGCAGCCTTCATGTCATTATAATCAATGTGTTGTCTCCCATCTCTCATCCTCCCTCTGACTGATTTTCTCTCCTTTTAACAGGAAAGCGAAGACCCAGAGTCCACAGGCCGCGCTCCCCGATATTTGAGGAGAAGGACGTGCCGCCTCTGGAGTTCCCCAAGTCTTCGGAAGATTTGCTGCTGCCCTCGGAGCACCTGATGAACGTGATAGCCATCTACGAGGTGCTGAGGAACTTTGGCACGGTCCTGCGGCTTTCCCCTTTCCGCTTCGAGGACTTCTGCGCCGCTCTTGTAAGCCAGGAGCAGTGCACCCTGTTGGCCGAGACGCACGTCGCCCTTCTGAAGGCTGTCCTTCGAGAGGAGGACACCTCCAATACTACCTTTGGACCAGCCGACCTAAAGGACAGCGTCAACTCCACCTTGTACTTCATCGACGGCATGACCTGGCCGGAGGTGCTGCGCGTTTATTGCGAAAGCGACAAGGAGTATCAACACGTCCTTCCCTTCCAGGAAGTGGACGACTATCCGTACGGCCCTATAGAGAGCAAGGTGCAAGTGCTGCTCTTCTTGGTGGACCAGTTCCTTACCACCAACATGGCTCGCGAGGAGTTGATGTCCGAAGGCGTCATCACGTACGACGACCATTGTCGAGTGTGCCACAAACTGGGGGACTTGCTGTGCTGCGAGACCTGCTCCGCTGTCTACCACCTGGAGTGTGTAAAGCCGCCTCTGGAGGAGGTACCCGAGGACGAGTGGCAGTGCGAGGTGTGCGTGGCTCACAAAGTGTCTGGCGTGAACGACTGTGTGGCCGAGATCCAAAAAAACAAGCCGTACATAAGGCACGAGCCCATCGGCTACGACCGCCACAGACGGAAATACTGGTTTTTAACCAGACGCATCATCATGTAAGTGAACCATTTTTCTGCTGGTCGGAGGTGACTTGTAATAGTCCACGACAACCCATCCAAGTCCTTGTTGACCTTTGTTTCTGGTGCATGGAGGGGCACAGATTGGACACAGGGTATAAGCCAATCCCCATCATTTAGCTGAGAGGTCATCTCTTCCCATGGCCAGTCCACTTCATCCTCTAGGATAGTCCACTTGTGGGAGTGGAGGCCTGATGTCTCATCGGCCAGACGTTGGGACAACCCGTGGGAGAACCAACGATGAATGTCTCAGTTTGATGGTAGAACCCGGGCTCTGTTTAGCTGGATACCCTAATTATTGAGGTTTTGCAGGAGGGCAGACATGGAAACAAGGTCCAGACAGCTTAGCCCAATCATATGAGCCATAGTCTGTTGTACTTTGTATGTCACTAAATCTACAGCAGAGCTATACCTCCTTTGTTCTCCCTGGAGTCCCTCAGATGGACCCTATTAAGCTCTAGGATATGACCGTGTAATAAGTGTCCCATTTGAAGGGTCTTAAAGGGAGATGAGGTCAGGCCATGGCTGCCAGTTGGTGATATTCTTCTTTTTTCCCTGTGCAGAGAAGAAGAGTCTGAGAAGGAGAAGAAGATCTGGTACTTCAGTACAAAGCCGCAGCTTGACGAGCTATTAGACTGCCTGGACCGGACGCATTATGAGGCCGACCTGTGTAAAACCCTGGAGGACCTCGGAGCAGAAATCCATCGACATATGGATATCACAGAGGAGCTGACCAACAAGGCCAAGGGGAACAACCGTTCCTATCTGTCAGTGGTCAATGGTAAGTGTTCCAGACTTGGGAGGTCTCCTCTACGGCATGGTGGTGTTGAGGACTTCCAAAGGGCCCCATCTACTAAGCGTCTTTATCTTCTGAGAAATAGTTTCTCCCTTTTGTTGTTTTTGGACCGCAAGGTTTTTCTGTGACACTTTAACCTCCCGTCTTTTACAGAGGAGATAACTGATCGTCTGAAAGCCAAGCAGGAGGAAGCAGAGAAGAACAAGGTCTCGGCAGAGGGGGAAAAGACATCGGAGGCGACTGCGACTGAGGGGGAGAGCAGCATAGAAGCTAATTCCGTCTCCAAATCGGAGGCCGAGGGGCTGGACAAAGAGCAGAAAGGAGGTGAGTTCTCTTCCATGTTATAGGTGAAACTATATTGACTATTGGACTGTATTTTGTTGTTGCAGCTTTGTGCAGTAAGGCAGCTGTAGTGATTTATCGGCAGGGAACAGCCAGTCTCATGGAGCTTTGCCCCCGTACTTACTCTTGTATATGTTCATGCAGAGACAGCAGGTGATGAAAGCAGCGTGGAGCACCCCTCATCTATCGATGGCAGCAAAGCCGCAGAGACCCCCAGTAAGGACTCCGAGAACAAGACCGTGCAGAGCAGCAAAGCGGCAGACAGCAGCACTGACCCAGCATCTACCTCTTCACCCCCAGCTACTGCTTCAGGTACCTCCCCTGTCCTGATTCTTCAGTACAGTCCTCGTGCACAGGCCAATCTGACCTAGCTCAGCAGAATTGGTAGACTCACTGCTCCCAAATGTGCCAGTTAAGTTACAGGTGGAGTCTGGTGGGTTGAATCCCCTGTAGGCTCCGCGCCTCAACCCTCCCTGCCCCACTTCCTCCTCACCTCTGTGTATTGCCCATTTTCCTGGTGAGTTTTCTTCAAATGGACGCTTTATCCTCACTGGCAATGTCTGTGGAAAAGTTATCTTCTGACCCCCATATACTAACCTCACCTGTTTTTGCTAGAGAGGTTCTTCTTCTGGACTTGTGACTGTGTCAGTGATGATATCACCCCTCGGTCATGTCGCAGTAGTGCTTGGGCCTAGTGATTGGCTTCTAGGCCTGGGTACTGTCACATGGGAGCAGGTCACATGCTCCATCGTACCCTGAACCTGGTACGCCGGTTGTCGAAGAGCAAGGAGCTGTAAGGGAAGTAGATGGGGCTCAGGGCATGCCCTTTCCATGGACACTGTCACTTCATTTGGCGTGGGGCGAGGTAACAGCGTCACTTTATTTTGAGGAAAAAATGATTGAGACTCTCTTGTAATGTCCATGGCGGGACGTGGAATTTGAGCAGCCACCAGACGCTACATTCTAAAGAGCTGTTAGCTGAATACAACCCATAGCTATCATGTCCACCAATGTACTC
>NW_017307584.1:280765-284854 GCF_000935625.1 Nanorana parkeri | reverse complement strand
TTTTTTATTTAAATTTTTTCACATTTTTAAAATATTTTATTTATTTTTTATAAACTTTTAAATTTTTTAAAATATATTTTTTTCATTTATGAATTCTTTTTTTATTAAATATTTTTATTTTTTACATTACTTTTAGGGGCTTCGGGGACATATTAGGGGTCTAAACAGAACCCTAATATTTCCATTTTAAAATAGAAAAAGAGATTGAGACGCGCAGAGTCCTCGGAGACGCGCAGAGCCCTCAATCTCTTTTTCTGTGCCCCTGAAATCAAAGAACAGCAATCCTCTATACTGAGTGTTCCTGATCATTGATAACACGATTACATAGTATGTTTACTATGACCACAATTATGAATAAACAGGAAGTGATGTAGATGGGATGTAGATCACTTCCCATTCATTCATAATTGAAGATATAGTACACTACCATGTCCTCAATTATCTACACACACTCAGCGATCACTGAGTGCTTGTACCCGCTCTCCTCTCTGATACGCTGTCACAGGAGGCTGATCGAGCAGTGTAGGGAGGAGAGCTCCGCCTCCTGTGACAGCGCTGTCTCCGCCCCCACACCGCTCTGCCATACTGTGATAGGCGGCTGAGCGGTGTGGGAGGAGACGCCGGCCGCTCACTGCGCTCTCCTCTCGCAGCGCTCGGCCGGCTATCACAGTTTCTCTCCTCCCGGCTGGGACACAGAGCAGCGCCCAGCGGGGAGGAAAGAAATCAGGGATGCGCCCATGTATCGGCAGGAAAATGGCACCTTCGGCATTATGCCTAAAGTGCATCCCTACTTTGAACCTTCCTGATAGAAATCTGGTCATTGCTGGTCTGTCTGAAAATGCTGTTTGTCTGGTTCTAATGTTCACTCTCTGGCCTCAGTATTTGGAGTCACTGACCCGGAAAGGTGGAGGTTCTGATCTGCATTCTGGGTCAGGGACTTCAAGTATTGGAACCCGAGTTCCTCATATCAGATAATGGGGAAGAAGAACAAAGCAATGGCAGCCTTCATGTCATTATAATCAATGTGTTGTCTCCCATCTCTCATCCTCCCTCTGACTGATTTTCTCTCCTTTTAACAGGAAAGCGAAGACCCAGAGTCCACAGGCCGCGCTCCCCGATATTTGAGGAGAAGGACGTGCCGCCTCTGGAGTTCCCCAAGTCTTCGGAAGATTTGCTGCTGCCCTCGGAGCACCTGATGAACGTGATAGCCATCTACGAGGTGCTGAGGAACTTTGGCACGGTCCTGCGGCTTTCCCCTTTCCGCTTCGAGGACTTCTGCGCCGCTCTTGTAAGCCAGGAGCAGTGCACCCTGTTGGCCGAGACGCACGTCGCCCTTCTGAAGGCTGTCCTTCGAGAGGAGGACACCTCCAATACTACCTTTGGACCAGCCGACCTAAAGGACAGCGTCAACTCCACCTTGTACTTCATCGACGGCATGACCTGGCCGGAGGTGCTGCGCGTTTATTGCGAAAGCGACAAGGAGTATCAACACGTCCTTCCCTTCCAGGAAGTGGACGACTATCCGTACGGCCCTATAGAGAGCAAGGTGCAAGTGCTGCTCTTCTTGGTGGACCAGTTCCTTACCACCAACATGGCTCGCGAGGAGTTGATGTCCGAAGGCGTCATCACGTACGACGACCATTGTCGAGTGTGCCACAAACTGGGGGACTTGCTGTGCTGCGAGACCTGCTCCGCTGTCTACCACCTGGAGTGTGTAAAGCCGCCTCTGGAGGAGGTACCCGAGGACGAGTGGCAGTGCGAGGTGTGCGTGGCTCACAAAGTGTCTGGCGTGAACGACTGTGTGGCCGAGATCCAAAAAAACAAGCCGTACATAAGGCACGAGCCCATCGGCTACGACCGCCACAGACGGAAATACTGGTTTTTAACCAGACGCATCATCATGTAAGTGAACCATTTTTCTGCTGGTCGGAGGTGACTTGTAATAGTCCACGACAACCCATCCAAGTCCTTGTTGACCTTTGTTTCTGGTGCATGGAGGGGCACAGATTGGACACAGGGTATAAGCCAATCCCCATCATTTAGCTGAGAGGTCATCTCTTCCCATGGCCAGTCCACTTCATCCTCTAGGATAGTCCACTTGTGGGAGTGGAGGCCTGATGTCTCATCGGCCAGACGTTGGGACAACCCGTGGGAGAACCAACGATGAATGTCTCAGTTTGATGGTAGAACCCGGGCTCTGTTTAGCTGGATACCCTAATTATTGAGGTTTTGCAGGAGGGCAGACATGGAAACAAGGTCCAGACAGCTTAGCCCAATCATATGAGCCATAGTCTGTTGTACTTTGTATGTCACTAAATCTACAGCAGAGCTATACCTCCTTTGTTCTCCCTGGAGTCCCTCAGATGGACCCTATTAAGCTCTAGGATATGACCGTGTAATAAGTGTCCCATTTGAAGGGTCTTAAAGGGAGATGAGGTCAGGCCATGGCTGCCAGTTGGTGATATTCTTCTTTTTTCCCTGTGCAGAGAAGAAGAGTCTGAGAAGGAGAAGAAGATCTGGTACTTCAGTACAAAGCCGCAGCTTGACGAGCTATTAGACTGCCTGGACCGGACGCATTATGAGGCCGACCTGTGTAAAACCCTGGAGGACCTCGGAGCAGAAATCCATCGACATATGGATATCACAGAGGAGCTGACCAACAAGGCCAAGGGGAACAACCGTTCCTATCTGTCAGTGGTCAATGGTAAGTGTTCCAGACTTGGGAGGTCTCCTCTACGGCATGGTGGTGTTGAGGACTTCCAAAGGGCCCCATCTACTAAGCGTCTTTATCTTCTGAGAAATAGTTTCTCCCTTTTGTTGTTTTTGGACCGCAAGGTTTTTCTGTGACACTTTAACCTCCCGTCTTTTACAGAGGAGATAACTGATCGTCTGAAAGCCAAGCAGGAGGAAGCAGAGAAGAACAAGGTCTCGGCAGAGGGGGAAAAGACATCGGAGGCGACTGCGACTGAGGGGGAGAGCAGCATAGAAGCTAATTCCGTCTCCAAATCGGAGGCCGAGGGGCTGGACAAAGAGCAGAAAGGAGGTGAGTTCTCTTCCATGTTATAGGTGAAACTATAT
This sequence comes from Nanorana parkeri, assembly GCF_000935625.1. NCBI lineage: Eukaryota > Metazoa > Chordata > Amphibia > Anura > Dicroglossidae > Nanorana > Nanorana parkeri. The sequence goes on along the minus strand of NW_017307584.1, from coordinate 281,776 downwards.
TGACTATTGGACTGTATTTTGTTGTTGCAGCTTTGTGCAGTAAGGCAGCTGTAGTGATTTATCGGCAGGGAACAGCCAGTCTCATGGAGCTTTGCCCCCGTACTTACTCTTGTATATGTTCATGCAGAGACAGCAGGTGATGAAAGCAGCGTGGAGCACCCCTCATCTATCGATGGCAGCAAAGCCGCAGAGACCCCCAGTAAGGACTCCGAGAACAAGACCGTGCAGAGCAGCAAAGCGGCAGACAGCAGCACTGACCCAGCATCTACCTCTTCACCCCCAGCTACTGCTTCAGGTACCTCCCCTGTCCTGATTCTTCAGTACAGTCCTCGTGCACAGGCCAATCTGACCTAGCTCAGCAGAATTGGTAGACTCACTGCTCCCAAATGTGCCAGTTAAGTTACAGGTGGAGTCTGGTGGGTTGAATCCCCTGTAGGCTCCGCGCCTCAACCCTCCCTGCCCCACTTCCTCCTCACCTCTGTGTATTGCCCATTTTCCTGGTGAGTTTTCTTCAAATGGACGCTTTATCCTCACTGGCAATGTCTGTGGAAAAGTTATCTTCTGACCCCCATATACTAACCTCACCTGTTTTTGCTAGAGAGGTTCTTCTTCTGGACTTGTGACTGTGTCAGTGATGATATCACCCCTCGGTCATGTCGCAGTAGTGCTTGGGCCTAGTGATTGGCTTCTAGGCCTGGGTACTGTCACATGGGAGCAGGTCACATGCTCCATCGTACCCTGAACCTGGTACGCCGGTTGTCGAAGAGCAAGGAGCTGTAAGGGAAGTAGATGGGGCTCAGGGCATGCCCTTTCCATGGACACTGTCACTTCATTTGGCGTGGGGCGAGGTAACAGCGTCACTTTATTTTGAGGAAAAAATGATTGAGACTCTCTTGTAATGTCCATGGCGGGACGTGGAATTTGAGCAGCCACCAGACGCTACATTCTAAAGAGCTGTTAGCTGAATACAACCCATAGCTATCATGTCCACCAATGTACTCAGCTAGGTGA
>NW_017307584.1:272328-275258 GCF_000935625.1 Nanorana parkeri | reverse complement strand
GGAGGAAAGAAATCAGGGATGCGCCCATGTATCGGCAGGAAAATGGCACCTTCGGCATTATGCCTAAAGTGCATCCCTACTTTGAACCTTCCTGATAGAAATCTGGTCATTGCTGGTCTGTCTGAAAATGCTGTTTGTCTGGTTCTAATGTTCACTCTCTGGCCTCAGTATTTGGAGTCACTGACCCGGAAAGGTGGAGGTTCTGATCTGCATTCTGGGTCAGGGACTTCAAGTATTGGAACCCGAGTTCCTCATATCAGATAATGGGGAAGAAGAACAAAGCAATGGCAGCCTTCATGTCATTATAATCAATGTGTTGTCTCCCATCTCTCATCCTCCCTCTGACTGATTTTCTCTCCTTTTAACAGGAAAGCGAAGACCCAGAGTCCACAGGCCGCGCTCCCCGATATTTGAGGAGAAGGACGTGCCGCCTCTGGAGTTCCCCAAGTCTTCGGAAGATTTGCTGCTGCCCTCGGAGCACCTGATGAACGTGATAGCCATCTACGAGGTGCTGAGGAACTTTGGCACGGTCCTGCGGCTTTCCCCTTTCCGCTTCGAGGACTTCTGCGCCGCTCTTGTAAGCCAGGAGCAGTGCACCCTGTTGGCCGAGACGCACGTCGCCCTTCTGAAGGCTGTCCTTCGAGAGGAGGACACCTCCAATACTACCTTTGGACCAGCCGACCTAAAGGACAGCGTCAACTCCACCTTGTACTTCATCGACGGCATGACCTGGCCGGAGGTGCTGCGCGTTTATTGCGAAAGCGACAAGGAGTATCAACACGTCCTTCCCTTCCAGGAAGTGGACGACTATCCGTACGGCCCTATAGAGAGCAAGGTGCAAGTGCTGCTCTTCTTGGTGGACCAGTTCCTTACCACCAACATGGCTCGCGAGGAGTTGATGTCCGAAGGCGTCATCACGTACGACGACCATTGTCGAGTGTGCCACAAACTGGGGGACTTGCTGTGCTGCGAGACCTGCTCCGCTGTCTACCACCTGGAGTGTGTAAAGCCGCCTCTGGAGGAGGTACCCGAGGACGAGTGGCAGTGCGAGGTGTGCGTGGCTCACAAAGTGTCTGGCGTGAACGACTGTGTGGCCGAGATCCAAAAAAACAAGCCGTACATAAGGCACGAGCCCATCGGCTACGACCGCCACAGACGGAAATACTGGTTTTTAACCAGACGCATCATCATGTAAGTGAACCATTTTTCTGCTGGTCGGAGGTGACTTGTAATAGTCCACGACAACCCATCCAAGTCCTTGTTGACCTTTGTTTCTGGTGCATGGAGGGGCACAGATTGGACACAGGGTATAAGCCAATCCCCATCATTTAGCTGAGAGGTCATCTCTTCCCATGGCCAGTCCACTTCATCCTCTAGGATAGTCCACTTGTGGGAGTGGAGGCCTGATGTCTCATCGGCCAGACGTTGGGACAACCCGTGGGAGAACCAACGATGAATGTCTCAGTTTGATGGTAGAACCCGGGCTCTGTTTAGCTGGATACCCTAATTATTGAGGTTTTGCAGGAGGGCAGACATGGAAACAAGGTCCAGACAGCTTAGCCCAATCATATGAGCCATAGTCTGTTGTACTTTGTATGTCACTAAATCTACAGCAGAGCTATACCTCCTTTGTTCTCCCTGGAGTCCCTCAGATGGACCCTATTAAGCTCTAGGATATGACCGTGTAATAAGTGTCCCATTTGAAGGGTCTTAAAGGGAGATGAGGTCAGGCCATGGCTGCCAGTTGGTGATATTCTTCTTTTTTCCCTGTGCAGAGAAGAAGAGTCTGAGAAGGAGAAGAAGATCTGGTACTTCAGTACAAAGCCGCAGCTTGACGAGCTATTAGACTGCCTGGACCGGACGCATTATGAGGCCGACCTGTGTAAAACCCTGGAGGACCTCGGAGCAGAAATCCATCGACATATGGATATCACAGAGGAGCTGACCAACAAGGCCAAGGGGAACAACCGTTCCTATCTGTCAGTGGTCAATGGTAAGTGTTCCAGACTTGGGAGGTCTCCTCTACGGCATGGTGGTGTTGAGGACTTCCAAAGGGCCCCATCTACTAAGCGTCTTTATCTTCTGAGAAATAGTTTCTCCCTTTTGTTGTTTTTGGACCGCAAGGTTTTTCTGTGACACTTTAACCTCCCGTCTTTTACAGAGGAGATAACTGATCGTCTGAAAGCCAAGCAGGAGGAAGCAGAGAAGAACAAGGTCTCGGCAGAGGGGGAAAAGACATCGGAGGCGACTGCGACTGAGGGGGAGAGCAGCATAGAAGCTAATTCCGTCTCCAAATCGGAGGCCGAGGGGCTGGACAAAGAGCAGAAAGGAGGTGAGTTCTCTTCCATGTTATAGGTGAAACTATATTGACTATTGGACTGTATTTTGTTGTTGCAGCTTTGTGCAGTAAGGCAGCTGTAGTGATTTATCGGCAGGGAACAGCCAGTCTCATGGAGCTTTGCCCCCGTACTTACTCTTGTATATGTTCATGCAGAGACAGCAGGTGATGAAAGCAGCGTGGAGCACCCCTCATCTATCGATGGCAGCAAAGCCGCAGAGACCCCCAGTAAGGACTCCGAGAACAAGACCGTGCAGAGCAGCAAAGCGGCAGACAGCAGCACTGACCCAGCATCTACCTCTTCACCCCCAGCTACTGCTTCAGGTACCTCCCCTGTCCTGATTCTTCAGTACAGTCCTCGTGCACAGGCCAATCTGACCTAGCTCAGCAGAATTGGTAGACTCACTGCTCCCAAATGTGCCAGTTAAGTTACAGGTGGAGTCTGGTGGGTTGAATCCCCTGTAGGCTCCGCGCCTCAACCCTCCCTGCCCCACTTCCTCCTCACCTCTGTGTATTGCCCATTTTCCTGGTGAGTTTTCTTCAAATGGACGCTTTATCCTCCATGGAAATGTCTGTGGAAAAGTTTTCTTCT
>NW_017307584.1:269846-271885 GCF_000935625.1 Nanorana parkeri | reverse complement strand
CCAAATATCATCTTATGTTTATGGCTTACACGTTTAGTGCATTGTTGCTTTCCTGCTACATGGCTACCTTTCATCTTGTGTGCCCTCAGATAACTCTGGGTTCACCTCACCCTTCTTAGATGTACACTGCTGGATATTTCTGCTTGTGGATCTATTGGACTGTATATCTAAAAATACACAGCAGAGTTGCCGGAAAGTCACGTTATAGAAACCTTTTTGTTTTTTTTACATTGTCTATCCACGAGCTGAACGTTTTCTCTATTAACCAGAACCTGCGGAAGCCTCCTCTGGCACCAGTGTACCCCATGCTAGCAGTGATGACAGCCGTGCCAGGCCTGCCACCTCTGACCAACAGGGGGAGAGTCAGCCGTCTGCCTCAAATCCAGAGGATACAGGTAAGTGTAGTTATTCTGCAGGGCAAGGTCCGGGATTTCCCCTCTCTGCTTCCTGATGGTTTCTTTCTTGTTTTTAGTTATGTAATAATACAAAAACTGAATTAGTGAAATGGAGCAGCTTATCTATTTAACCCAGGAGAGGTTAGCCAAATATACCTTGGCCTGGGCCTGCTGGGTACACTACAATTCTACTCCCGAATATAAAAGCATTCTGTCTCTTTCTGTATGAATGGTGACTAGAAGAGCCTTCTAATCTAAGGCTCACCAGCCTGGCCCCTCTTCTCCTTCCTCCCTCCCTCACAATGCATTGGCTGCCTATAGGGCAGTGACCCGCGGCAAAGGTTTCTGGTGGGAGCTGGGATGCCTGCTGGTAGCTAATTGTTGGTCCTTCTTGAGACTTGGCTTAAAGTGACATTAATCCCTCAGATTTTTTAACATAAACCAATACTGTAATGTGCGCCTTACTGTAATCCATGGTAGTTTCCCTTCTCTTTGCTGCTCTTCCTTTTAAATCCGTCCCTCTTCTCATGCTGGGCAGAACTTCTGTTTTGCAGCAGACTGCCTTGTCTCTGGAATGGATACACGGTGTCTGTGTGCAGGTTCACAACCTGAGCCAGCACTACAGGAAGAGGCACTCAGCTGCAAAGGGAAGTTCTCCCCCAGCATGAGAAGACATGAGGATTTAAAAGGAAGAGCAGCAAAGAGAAGGGAAACTACCATGGATTACAGTAAGGCGCACATTACAGTATTGGTTTATGTTAAATAATCTGAGGGTTTAATGTCACTTTAAGCTCCAGACCAGATTGTTTCCGGACCCAAAATGCATCCTAATGTATCCCTATGCTATTTCTGGCCTCTGTTGAGCGCAGTGCGTTCCAGACCAGACCAGACCAGAAAAATACTGCATGTCTCATTTTGTCTGGTCTATACCACACTGGAACTGCGGGCTGCTTCACACCATTTTCTGGATCAGATCTGGTCCGGAAAATGTTGTGAACCTGACCTAAGTCAGCAGTACTCGGCCAAAATTCAACAAGTGTATGGTCAGCGTTACCTCTCATTCCGTCCCTTGCTTTCCTTCCAACTCTCCTTCTCCCAGTTTCAGTCTCTGCCTTCCTCTTTCACTGTGTTATGCCCCCCGAGTCCTCATTACCTTAATTTTTCTATTTTGGTTTTGAGACCACCCATGTCCTAATTATTCATTGGCACTGTAAACCCTCTGCTATCAGTACTAAGGGCTCTACCTCCTTCCTTCCTGGGACCCCCACGTGTGGCATCTAGGTTTTCAGTCTCTGCCTTCCTCTTTCACTGTGTTATGCCCCCCGAGTCCTCATTACCTTAATTTTTCTATTTTGGTTTTGAGACCACCCATGTCCTAATTATTCATTGGCACTGTAAACCCTCTGCTATCAGTACTAAGGGCTCTACCTCCTTCCTTCCTGGGACCCCCACGTGTGGCATCTAGGGCTGCTTGCTTAAAGGAGAACTATGGGGTCAGTGTTTTTCCCCATAGTTCTCCTTGGGGTAACGGGAGGACACAAACTAGTGTCCTCCCGTCACCCTAGGCTCAGTATATAGGGAGCTACAGCTCGCGGTATACTGAGACACCGCACCTGGAGCGGATCCCGACTTAGATGATGGGAT